>NW_025796034.1:0-3954 GCF_021613505.1 Equus quagga
GTAGGAATGCAAACTGGTTCAGCCACTATGGACAACAGTATAGAGAGTCCTCAAAAAATTAAGAACAGAACTCCCATATGTTCTGGCTATTCCACTTCTGGATATTTATCCAAAGAACATGAAAACGTTAATCCTTAAAGATATATGCACCCCTTTGTTCATTGCAGCATTATTCACAATAGCCTAGAACTGGAAACAATCTACGTGCCCATCAAGGGATGTATAGATAAAGAAGATGCATATACTCATGATGCAATACTACTCAGCTATAAAAAAAAGATGAAATCTTGCATTTGCGACAACAAAGATGGACCCTGAGGTTATTCTGCTAAATGAAATAAGTCACACCGAGAAAGTCAAGTACCATATGATCTCTCTCATAGATAGAATATAAAAACAACAACAAACAAACACATAGATACAGAGACTAGATTGGTTGTTACTAGAGGGGAAGGGGAGAGGGAGGATAGAGAAAGGGGTGACTGGGCACATATGTATTGTGATAGATGGTAATTAGTCTTTGGGTGTAAACAAGTAGTTTACACAGAAATTGAAATATAATGATGTACACCTGAAATTTTGTATAATGTTATAAACCAGTGTTACCTCAGTTAAAAAAGAAAATGTCTTGAAACAAATGAAAATGGGAACACAGCATAACCAAATTTATGGAATGATGCAAAAGCAGTATCTTAGTGGGAAATTTATATCAATAAAGGCCTACATTTTTAAAAATTAGAAGGCTCTTAAGTAACCTAACTTTACACATCAAGGAATTGGAAAAAGAAAAGCTATGCCCAAAGTTAGCAGAAGGAAGGAAATAAAGATTAAAGCAGATATGATGAAATAAAGAGTAAATAAGCAATTGAAAAATCAACAAAAGCAAGTTCTGTTTCTTTAAGAAAATAAAATTAAGGGGCCAGTCTAGTGGTGCAGTTGTTAAGTTCACTCGTTCTGCTTTGGTGGCCTGGGGTTTGTTGGCTTGGAACCTGCATGTGGACCTATTCACCACTTATCAAGCCATACTGTGGCAGGTGTCCCACATATAAAATAGAGGAAGATGGGCATGGATATTAGCTCAGGGCCAATCTTCCCAGCAAAAAGAAGAGAAATAGTGGCAGATGTTAGCTGAGGGCTAATATTCCTCAAAAAAATAAATTGAATTGATAAACTTTTAGCTAAACTAACACAAAAAGAGAGAAGTCTAATGTAAATAAAATCATAAATGAGAGGAGATGTTACAACTGATGCTACAGAAACAAAAAGGATCATAAAAGTTTGCTATGAACAATTTTATGCCAACAAATTAGGAAACCTCAAAGAAATGAATAAATTCCTAGAAGCATACAACCAACCAAGAGTAAACCATGAAGAAATAGATAGTGAGCAGATTGAAAACAGGTAAGGATGTTGAACCAGTAATCAAAAACCTCCTAAAAACCTTCTGCACAGCAAAGGAAACCATCAACAAAATGAAAAGACAACCTAACAATTGGGAGAAGATATTTGCAAACCACATATCAGATAAGGGGTTAATATCCAAAATATACAAAGAACTCATACAGCTCAACAACAAAAAATCCAACAATCCAATTAGAAAATGGGCAAAAGATCTGAACAGAGATTTCTCCAAAGAAGATATACGAATGGCCAACAGGCATATGAAAAGATGCTCGACATCATTAGCTATAAAGGAAATGCAAATCAAAACGACAATGAGGTATCACTCACTCCGGTCAGAATGGCTATAATTAACAAGACAGGAAACAACAAATGTTGGAGAGGGTGTGGAGAGAAGGGAACCCTTGTTCACTGCTGGTGTCAGTGCAAACTGGTGCAGCCACTATGGAAAGCAGTTTGGAGTATCCTCAGAAAATTAAGGCTAGATCTACCATATGATCGAGCTATGCCACTGCTGGGTATTTATTCAAAGAACTTGAAAACACAAAGGCATAAAGATACTTGCACCCCTATGTTCATTGCGGCATAATACACAATAGCCAAGACTTGGAAGCAACCTAGGTGTCCATCAAGGGACGAGTGAATAAAGAAGATGTGGTATTTATACATGATGGACTACTACTCAGCCATAAGAAATGATGAAATCTGGCCATTTGTGACAACATGAATGGACCTTGAGGGTATTATGCTGAGTGAAATAAGTCAGAGGGAGAAAGTCAAATACCATATGATTTCATTCATAAGCAGAAGATAAAAACGACAAAAAAAAACACACACATAACATTGGAGATTGGACTGGTGGTTACCATTGGGGAACGGGGGAGGGGGGAGGGCAAAAGGGGTGATTAGGGTCACATGTGAGGGGATGCACTATAATTAGTGTTCGGGTGGTGAACATGATGTAATGTATACAGAATTTGGAATATGATGTACATCCGGAAAAAAAAAGAAAATGGAAAAAAACCTATGTAATCTGAACTAAATAACTTAAATACAGGACGGCTTGTGTTCTCATGGAGGATCAATCTATCAAAAGTGTTGGAAGAGAGGCATCTCCTTTTTTGTAAAACTAAATGGCTATTTATTGAAAACAACACATGTAAATAAAACAATGTATATAATGTAAAAACTAAATGGCTATTTATTGAAAACAACACATGTAAATAAAACAATGTATATAATGTACATATGCATATATCCAAAGAAAAAATATATATCCAAAGAAAGAAAAAAAGAAAAAAGCTCCCAAAAAAGAAAATCCCAGGACAGATTGGGTTTACTGGTGAATTCTAACAAACATTTAAGGAAGAATTTCTTTAATTCTCTGCCAGTCTTTCTCAAACTCTTCCAAGAAATTTTAAGAGGAAGGAACACTTTCAAACTCATTTAATGAGGCCAACATTTACCCTGATACCAAAAACTAGACAAGAACACCACAAGAAGAGAAAACTGTAGGCTAATTATCTGTTTAACATGGATGCAAAAATCCTCAACAAAATACCAGTCAGCCAAATTTAACAGCACATTAAAATGAACATACCCCATGATAAAGTGATATCACAGGAACTCTAGGATGGTTCAACATACAAAAATTAATCAATATGATATACCACATTAACAGAATGAAGAATAAAAATGGCAAGATCATTTCAATAGATACAGAAAAAGCATTTGACAAACTTCAAAACATTCTTATGATATAAAATTTTAAAAAATTAAGAGTAGAAGGAAATCACTTCAACATAATAAAGGCCACATATGAGAAGCTCACAGCTGGTATCATAGTGAACAATGAAAATCTTAAAGCTTTTCCACTAACATCAAGAGCAAGTTAAGGATGCCTGCGATCACCACTTCTATTCAACCTAATACTGGAAGTTCTACCCAGAGCAATTGGGCAACAAAAAGAAATAAAAGGCATCTAAATCAGAAAGGGAGAAGTAAAATGTTCTCTGTTTTCAGATGACATTCTCTTATATATAGAAAAACCTAAAGACACCACAAAAAATTCTTAGACCTAATAAATGAAATTAGTAAAGTTGTAGGTTACAAAATCAACATACGATAACCAATTGCATTTCTATACTAACAATATACTATCTGAAAAGGAAATTCAGAAAACAATTCCATATACAATAGGATCCAATAAAAATAAAATACTTAGGAATAAACTTAACTAAGAAGGTGAAAGACTTGTGTACTGGTAAGTACAAGATATTGATGAAAGAAATTAAACAACACACAAACAAATGGAAAGACATCCTGTGTTCATGGATTGAAAGAATTAATATTGTTAAAATGTCCATACTACCCAAAGTTATCTACAAATTCAATAAAATCCCATCAAAATTCCAATGACATTTTTCATAGAAATACAAAAAATACCAGTTCTGAAATTCATATGGAACCACAAAGGACTCTAAATACCCAAAATATCTTGAGAAAGAAGAACAAAGGCGGAGGTATCACACTTCCTGATTTCAAAATATATTG
>NW_025796035.1:0-2925 GCF_021613505.1 Equus quagga
CATCCAAAATATATAAACAACTCATACATGTCAACACCAACAAAAAAACCAAGCAACCCAATTAAAAGAAGATAAACAGATAGACAACAGGCACATGAAAAGATGCTCAACATCACTAATTATTGGGGAAATACAAATCAAAACTACAATGTTATCACCTAACACCCTTCAGAATGGTTATAATTAACAAGAAAAGAAATAACGTGTTTGAGAGGACGTGGAGAAATGAGAACTCTCATACACTGCTGGTAGGAATGCAAACTGGTTCAGCCACTATGGACAACAGTATAGAGATTCCTCAAAAAATTAAGAACAGAACTACCATATGTTCTGACTATTTATCCAAAGAACATGAAAACATGAATCCTTAAAGATATATGGACCCCTTTATTCATTGCAGCATAATTCACAATAACCAAGAATTGGAAACAATCTAGGTGCCCATCGAGGGATGTATAGATAAAGAAGATGCATATACTCATGATGCAATACTACTCAGCTATAAAAAAAGAGGAAATCTTGCATTTTCAACAACAAAGATGGACCCTGAGTTATTCTGCTAAATGAAATAAGTCACACTGAGAAAGTCAAGTATCATATGATCTCTCTCATAGATAGAATATAAAAACAGCAACAAACAAACACATAGATACAGAGACTAGATTGGTGGTTACTAGAGGGGAAGGGGAGAGGAGATAGAGAGAAAGGGGTGACTGGGCACATATGTATTGTGATAGATGGTAATTAGTCTTTGGGTGTAAACAAGTAGTTTACACAGAAATTGAAATATAATGATGTACACCTGAAATTTTGTATAATGTTATAAACCAGTGTTACCTCAGTTACAAAAGGAAAAAAAGAAAATGTCTTGAAACAAATGAAAATGGGAACACAGCATAACCAATTTTATGGAATGCTGCAAAAGCAGTATCTTAGTTGGAAATTTATATCAATAAAGGCCTATGTTTTTAAAAAGTAGAAGGCTCTTAAGTAACCTAACTTCACACATCAAGGAATGGGAAAAAGAAAACCTATGCCCAAAGTTAGCAGAAGGAAGTAAATAAAGATTAAAGCAGATATGATGAAATAAAGAATAAACAAGCAATTGAAAAATCAACAAAAGCAAATTCTGTTTCTTTAAGAAAATAAAATTAAGGGGCCAGTCTAGTGGTGCAGTGGTTAAGTTCACTCGTTCTGCTTTGGTGGCCTGGGGTTTGTTGGCTTGGAACCTGGGTGTGGACCTATTCAACACTTATCAAGCCATACTGTGGCAGGTGTCCCACATATAAAATAGAAGAAGATGGGCATGGATGTTAGCTCAGGGCCAATCTTCCCCAGCAAAAAGAGGAGAAATGGTGGCAGATGTTAGCTCAAGGATAATATTCCTCAAAAAAAAATAAATTAAATTGATAAACTTTTAGCTAAACTAACACAAAAAGAGAGAAGTCTAATGTAAATAAAATCATAAATGAGAGGCGAGTTACAACTGATGCTACAGAAACAAAAAGGATCATAAAAGTTTGCTATGAACAATTTTATGCCAACAAATTGGAAAACCTCAAAGAAATGAATAAATTCCTAGAAACATACAACCAACCAAGAGTAAACCATGAAGAAATAGACAGTGAGCAGATTGAAAACAGGTAAGGATGTTGAACCAGTAATCAAAAACCTCCGAAAAAAGAAAATCCCGGGACAGATTGGCTTTACTGGTGAATTCTACCAAATATTTAAGGAAGAATTTCTTTAATTCTCTGCCAGTCTTTCTCAAACTCTTCCAAGAAATTTTAAGAGGAAGGAACACTTTCAAACTCATTTAATGAGGCCAACATTTACCCTGATACCAAAAACTAGACAAGAACACCACAAGAAGAGAAAACTATAGGCTAATTATCTGTTTAACATGGATGCAAAAATCCTCAACAAAATACCAGCCAGCCAAATTTAACAGCACATTAAAATGAACATACCCCATGGTAAAATGATATCACAGGAATGCTAGGAAGGTTCAACATACAAAAATTAATCAATATGATATACCACATTAACAGAATGAAGAATAAAAATGACAAGATCATTTCAATAGGTACAGAAAAAGCATTTGACAAAATTTGACAAAATTCAAAACATTCTTATGATATAAAATTTAAAAAAGAGTAGAAGGAAATCACTTCAACATAATAAAGGCCACATATGAGAAGCTCACAGCTAGTATCATAGTGAACAATGAAAATCTTAAAGCTTTTCCACTAACATCAAGAGCAAGTTAAGGATGCCTGCGATCACCACTTCTATTCAACCTAATACTGGAAGCTCTACCCAGAGCAATTGGGCAACAAAAAGAAATAAAAGGCATCTAAATCAGAAAGGGAGAAGTAAAATGTTTTCTGTTTGCAGATGACATTCTCGTATATATAGAAAAGCCTAAAGACACCACAAAAAATTCTTAGAACTAATAAATGAAATTAGTAAAGTTGTAGGTTACAAAATCAACGTACGATAACCAATTGCATTTCTATACTAACAATATACTATCTGAAAAGGAAATTCAGAAAACAATTCCATATACAATAGGATCCAATAAAAATAAAATACTTAGGAATAAACTTAACTAAGAAGGTGAAAGACTTGTGTACTGGTAAGTACAAGATATTGATGAAAGAAATTAAACAACACACAAACAAATGGAAAGACATCCTGTGTTCATGGATTGAAAGAATTAATATTGTTAAAATGTCCATACTACCCAAAGTTATCTATAAATTCAATAAAATCCCTATCAAAATTCCAATGACATTTTTCATAGAAATACAAAAATACCAGTTCTGAAATTCACATGGAACCACAAAGGACTCTAAATACCCAAAATATCTTGAGAAAGAACAAAGGCGGAGGTATCACACTTCCTGATTTCAAAATATATTG
>NW_025796036.1:0-1045 GCF_021613505.1 Equus quagga
CAGTGAACATAGGGGTGCATAGATCTCTTTGAATTGTTGATTTCCAGTTCTTTGGATAAATACCCAGTAGTGGGATAGCTGGATCATATGGTATTTCTATTTTTAATTTTTTGACAAATTTCCATACTGTTTTCCATAGTTGCTGCACCAGTTTGCCTTCCCACCAGCGGTGTACAAGTGTTCTCTTTTCTACAGATCCTCTCCAACATTTGTTATATATTTCTTGTCTTATCAATTACAGCCATTCTGACAGGTTTGAGGTGATATCTCATTGTAGTTTAAATCTGCATTTCCCTAATAATTAGTGATGTTGAACATCTTTTCATGTGCTTGTTGGCCTTCTGTTTATCTTCTTTGGAAAAATGCCTGTTCATTCTTCTGCCCATTTTTTGATTGAGTTGTTCACTTTTTTGTTGTTGAGTTGTATGTGTTTTTTATATATTTTGGAAATTAACTTCTTGTTGGATATATGAATTGCAAATATCTTCTCACAGTTAGTGAGTTGTCTTTTCATTTTGTTGATGGTTTCCTTTGCCAGGCAGAAGCTTCTTAGTCTGATGGAGTCCCATTTGTTTATTTTTTCTTTTGTTGCCCTTGCCTGGTCAGACATGGTATTCAAAAAGATACTGCTAAGAGCAACATCAAGGAGTGCATTACCCATGTTTTCTTCTAGGAGTTTTATGGTTTCAAGTCTTACATTCAAGTCTTTAATCCATTTTGAGTTAATTTCTGTGTATGGTGTAAGATAATTCTTTTGCGTGTGGCTGTCTAGTTTTTCCAACATCGTTTATTGAAGAGACTTGCCTTTCTCCATTGTATGTTCTTGGATCCTTTGCTGAAGATTAGCTGTCCACAGATGTGTGGTTTTATTTCTGGGCTTTCAATTCTGTTCTACTGATCTGTGTGTTTGTTTTTTTTTCCCAGTACCATACTGTTTTGATTAGTATAACTTTGTAGTGTATTTTGAATTCAGAGAATGTGATACCTGCAGCTTTGTTCTTTTTTTCTCAGGATTGCTTGGCTATTTGGGGTCTTTTATTGTTCC
>NW_025796037.1:0-1045 GCF_021613505.1 Equus quagga
GGAACAATAAAAGACCCCAAATAGCCAAGCAATCCTGAGAAAAAAAGAACAAAGCTGCAGGTATCACATTCTCTGAATTCAAAATACACTACAAAGTTATACTAATCAAAACAGTATGGTACTGGGAAAAAAAAACAAACACACAGATCAGTAGAACAGAATTGAAAGCCCAGAAATAAAACCACACATCTGTGGACAGCTAATCTTCAGCAAAGGATCCAAGAACATACAATGGAGAAAGGCAAGTCTCTTCAATAAACGATGTTGGAAAAACTAGACAGCCACACGCAAAAGAATTATCTTACACCATACACAGAAATTAACTCAAAATGGATTAAAGACTTGAATGTAAGACTTGAAACCATAAAACTCCTAGAAGAAAACATGGGTAATGCACTCCTTGATGTTGCTCTTAGCAGTATCTTTTTGAATACCATGTCTGACCAGGCAAGGGCAACAAAAGAAAAAATAAACAAATGGGACTCCATCAGACTAAGAAGCTTCTGCCTGGCAAAGGAAACCATCAACAAAATGAAAAGACAACTCACTAACTGTGAGAAGATATTTGCAATTCATATATCCAACAAGAAGTTAATTTCCAAAATATATAAAAAACACATACAACTCAACAACAAAAAAGTGAACAACTCAATCAAAAAATGGGCAGAAGAATGAACAGGCATTTTTCCAAAGAAGATAAACAGAAGGCCAACAAGCACATGAAAAGATGTTCAACATCACTAATTATTAGGGAAATGCAGATTTAAACTACAATGAGATATCACCTCAAACCTGTCAGAATGGCTGTAATTGATAAGACAAGAAATATATAACAAATGTTGGAGAGGATCTGTAGAAAAGAGAACACTTGTACACCGCTGGTGGGAAGGCAAACTGGTGCAGCAACTATGGAAAACAGTATGGAAATTTGTCAAAAAATTAAAAATAGAAATACCATATGATCCAGCTATCCCACTACTGGGTATTTATCCAAAGAACTGGAAATCAACAATTCAAAGAGATCTATGCACCCCTATGTTCACTG
>NW_025796038.1:0-14084 GCF_021613505.1 Equus quagga
TGTGACAGGCAGAAGAGTCTGTCTGGCACCCTTACTTCTCTGAACACTCTCTGCAAGCTCTTGGTTGATACCAGAGTATGACTGTCTCAGGGTCCCCTATCCTTCCTTGCCCACAGGTGAGGTGGCCTGGAAAGGACAATCAGTATGAGGCTGAATTTGTTGTTCCCACTTTGTCTGCATGAGGAGATTTAGAGCTTCCTCTAAGGGGCTTGCAGCACCTAGATTTGGAGTGCTGAGGAATCCTGTTCTCCTACGGAAATCCTAAGCTCTTTAAATAACCCAATCCAAGACTACAGAATCGCTGTGTTGGGATTTTATACGGGAATCCACTACCACACCCAAGGAGTTTCTTGTGATAATGTGATTATAAAAAATATATATTTGGGGGGCCAGCCCCGTGTTTGAGTAGTTAAGTTCGTGCGCTCCGCTGTGGGGGCCCAGGGTTGGGCCAGTTCGGATCCTGGGCGCGGACATGGCACCACTCGTCAGGCCGTGTTGAGGTGGTGTCCCACATGCCACAACTAGAAGGACCTGCAACTAAGATATACAACTATGTACCAGGGGGATGGGAAGATAAAGCAGAAAAAAAAAATTGGCAACAGTTGTTAGCTCAGGTGCCAATCTTTAAAAATATATATATATATACGTATATATATATATATATTTATATATTTGGTTATTGAGATGACCAAAATATGTTTCTCATATGTATGTCTTAGTTCACAGTTCTTGGCACCCAGCTCCTAAAACGCTTGGAATTTCTTGTTTATGTTAATGAAACTGCCACTGGACCCCACCCAACGGTGGGGGCTGATTGCCAGGAGAATCAGCTGTGCCGTCAGAGGATTGGAACTTTCAGTCCCACACTGTGATTTCTGGGGAGGAGAGGTTGAATCACTTGCCAATGGTCATTGACTCAGTCAATCATGACTAAGTAATGAAGTCTCCATAATGCCCCTGGTTCATGGAAATTTGTGGTTTTTGAAGAATAAGGATAAAAGTGCAGGGGATGAGGAACCTTTGAGCCCTGGATGGCTGCCTAGTCGCCCATAGCGTGAAAGTGCAGCTACTCTGGGATCAGTTACTAAAGGTAAAAGTTACAGTGGAATTTAGGAATGGTAGTAGACCTCACTCCTGAGGAGTTGGCTCACTGGGTATGTAAGGAAATGAAAAATAAGAAGAAGCACGCTAAATACACCATTCCTTGGTTATTGCTATCTGTAATAGCCAAAATGAAAGTCAAAGAAAGTGCTGGGTCTGGCCATGATGCAGAACCAAGCTGTCAGATCTGGGTGGATCTGAGCTTCAGCCATTAGCCTCAAAGCCTCCTAGAGGAGGAAACATTATGCAGGGGCAACAGAAAGTACCTCTAACACCTGTGGTCACCAAGAAGGTAGTTAATGTAGGGGAGGGCAAAACCAAGAAACGACTGGAACCAGGGGGTATAGTGTGAAGGAACCGGCTCATTTTTTGGATCAGTATCATCAGTTTCCTGAAGAGCCTTTACCAAAATGGGTTGTGAGACTAACCAGTTGGGGGCTGTGTCTTTGGTTTTAAATGCTGCAGAATGGAAGAGCATGTTTGGGTTGATGCAGAACCGGCAGCTCACTATTGAACAATCACAGATGGCTGTATGTGATCCAGACACACAGAAGGTTATTCCTGAGGGAACAGCCAGCCTGGAAGACTGGATAAAAGCCACAGTAAAGTGTGTTTATGCTAAGAAGGAGGACTGTCCAACTCCCCCTATAATAAATGCCAAATGGAACACCCTAGATGAAGCAGCTGATATGCTTCGTATGCAAGCCAGGTGGCATTGGCTTTCTGATGACTGGGACATTCACTCACTGAATATGCCCACTACCCAGGTTATGGTAAATGCTGTGATTAAGGGCACCCCATGTAACTGTACTGCTATAAAATCGAACAACAGTTTGAGAAGGCTTATCAGATTTGCTATCTCAGCTTCCCCTTATGGGTCTTACTGGTTCCAAGAACATTAAAGTAGTTAAGAAAATAGGGAGAGTCAAGGGACTCAACCCAGCCGAGTAGAAGTCTTCAGATGGTTATTGAAACATGGGATGAATAAAGTGGACATTGATGGAGTTGAAACAAAGGTGTTGATGTCACACTACTAGAGATGGAGTAGACCAATGGGACTCCTTGTTGATCCCCCAACACTAAAGGGCCCCAAACACATCCTCTCTATTTATCCCGTTTTGGAGGAATTTAAACCACGAGGCAAAGACTGCAATCGGAATCCTGACCAGGAATCCCCCGGGCCGATGGTTAGCAAGATTAATCAATTTAAAGATTGACCAAAGAGCCAGGGTCCCTTGGCTGCACCCCTTGCTGGGAATCCAAAGCCTTTTGCACAAAAGTAAGTAAAATGGTCAGGATGCAGAGAAGAGAAGTTTCCAGGACTTCTTGATTACAGGAGCCCCACAAACTGAGGTACCAAAACCCATTGGTGAAGCCCTGACTTGGGCTACAATTAGAATGAGAGAACGTAAAAATGTAATGGTTGATAGGATTATGAAAGTTGGAGTGTTTAAGCAGGTGCTATGTAAAGAAGTTGGGTCTCCTTTACCTGAATGTCTTATGGGAATGGGTATTATGTCTGGCTGGGAACACTTCCCCTACCTAGAATTGTGAAACCAAAACCTGTAGAGTGAAGTCCTAATAGAGGCTACAGTTAGGAAAGTGAGTTGATGGAATGAAGGTAAAAGTTGGCCTGAGAATTGGTATGTTTGAACAGGCTTTGTGTGAAGTGGTTGCATCTGTTTAACCTGATTGCATTGTGGTGATGGACATTGTATCTCACTGGGGAACAGTCTCTCTATGAGTACTGTAAAACAGAAGGCCTGTAAATCTGCCCTTCAAGCAGTATTAATTGGACGTGCTGAATGGGAACCAGTAAGATTGCCTGAGTGCACGTGGTGTGGAATAGAAGCTGGAGTGCTGGAAGGGACAGATTCTTTGTGCAATGGCCCTATGTGGGGCATAGACTGGGGCTTATGGCAAGAGCCTGTGAGCACTTCTCAGTGATGACTACCGGGACTTTGGACTAGAGAATTTCCATTTGAGGGGCATTTACCACCTTGCTATCTGACATTGTTCGTTGAAGTTACCTGTAAGACACAAAATGATCTTGAAACCTGAAATACCCAGAACATCTTCGGAGATGTCAGAGAAACAGTCTAATGGAGATGGCAATGCCCAGAAATATTCCATCATGAAATGGAAATGGTTTATACAGGTTCATGCTGCCTAGAAATGATGCAAGGAGGAGATACTCAGAAGCAGGGAGGCTTTTTCCCCTAGGACTGCCCTTGGAACCGCGTGAGGAGCTGCCTGATTCTGTCGTCACTTGGACAGTGCCTGATAAAGAGCCCTTGACTGGCTAACAAAGAACTGCTTGGCTTGTGGCGAGCAGTTCCAGGTGAATGGACAACATCCTATTTGGAAAGTCACCACTCTGATCTAAGAAGGTAAAACAAATCAGCTCAGTGGGCTAAATTGCCTGCTCTTTTCCCAGCAGTGATGGAAGGATTAACACTGGTAAAAGCCCCTATATATGGTTTTTTACTGATGCATGGGCAGTAGCTAATGGCTTGGCCATAGGATCTGATAGAAGGGCAATGGAAACTCACTCTATTAAAGGGATGCCCACATGGGGCAGGGCCCTGTGGAAATTTGAGAGGTGCATTAAGCTAGGACATGTGGATGCCCATCAGAAGAACTCTCTTCCAGATTTGGAAGGTGATTGGAATCAACAAGCAGATAGCCCTGTATGCTCAGTTGAGGTGCACACCTGGGTCCCTGAAATGAGTGGACATGGGAGCACTGCAGCAATGCAGAGATGGCCTGAATTTAGATAGAGTCCTCTAGCACCTTCTGAGATACAAAATGCCAATAACTGTTCTGTCTGCCAACAAGGTAGATGGAGACTGCAGATGGCTCTGTGGCAGACTCCCTGGTGAGAAGGCCCTGAACATAGCTGACAAGTGAGACTGATGCTGATAGCTCTGGGGGTTATCAATGTGTCCTAACAGGAATAGACACTGTCTCTGACTGGGCTTTGCTTACTCAGCGATAGATACAAATGCTTGGGGCTGTAAAAGACCCGGAGCAGAAGATGGTGCACAATTTGAATGGCCAACTATCATTTCTTCAGACCAAGGCATACAATTTACAGCCCATAGTGTCCAACAATATGCAGAGAGATAGTCTCCTCAGAGTAATAGTTTTATAGAGAATTGGAATGGGGAATTAAAATATTGGTTGTCTAAAATAGGGGAATATAAAGGCAGGAAGGGCTGGTTTACATGCCTTCATGAGTGTGTGCTGACACTCAACATGAACATCAGTGGGGCTAAAAGAGTGTCCCCAGTGGATAAATTTGTTCTTCTGGTGGATCTAGGGAAGAGGGGGTGGGGAAAGTGCTGGTATTCTTTCTTCTTCACATCGTCTCAACTTTTTTCTTTTCTACCTTTGTGTGAGAATTCCTGAGGGCCTGATGGGGCTGGATGCGCTTTCAGCCCATCTGGCAAAATTTGGGCTAACGATGAATGCAGCTATATTGCCTGATGGTAAAGATAGCCCACTAGTTCTGCATCTATCTAAATTTACCCTATTTGAATAGAAGTGGATCGAGGGGGAGGCACTTGCTAGACTAGTACTGCTGCCTGCAATCTTGAGCACAGTGGCTAAAGCTTATGTCCCTTCCAAAGGTGGAAAAGTTGAGGTATAAATAGAAAGAAGGAAAAATGGTAGCTGTGGGTAAAGGAATGAATAAACAGGTTGTGTAATCAGGAAAATCCAACATTACCTTAACACCTCGAAAGAAGCTCAGCAAGAGACGATATTGTCTCAGCTTGATTACATGAGTTGCCTGAAAGGGTGAAGCCGTTTATTGTTGACACCACTCCTGCTTTTGGAACCTGACAAGATGGAATGGAAGCCTCTGAACCTGAGTGGCCTCGCCCTGGTAGACATTTTCCTGTGATATGATGATGGACTGGGTAATTATTAATGACTGAATGAGATTCTAGTAATGTGCCGGTGTCTTTTGACTTTTGTGGTTATTTTGCTGTAAGGAAGCTGTGTTCGAAGACCAGGGGATAGACTGCGATATTGTGATTATTAAGAAGTATATATTTGGTCATTAAGATGACCAAAATATTTTTCTCATATATATGTGATCTTAGTTCACAGTTCCTGGCTCACAGCTCCCAAAACCCTTGGGATTTCTTATTTATGTTATTGAAGGTGATTTTTGGATCCCACCCAAGTGTGAGGGGCTGGTTGCCAAATGAACCAGCCTGTGATTGGAGGACTGGAACTTTCAGTCACATCCCCTGATTTCCAGGGAGAGGAGGGGGCTTGAGATTGAATCAGTTGCCCTGGCCAATGACTTAGTCATGACCACGTAATGAAGCCCCAGTAAAAACTCAAAAGGACAATTCGTTTGCCCTTTTCCAGAGAGCTTCTGGGTTGGTTAACACATGGAGATGCTGGGAGAGTGACACGCTCTGAGAGGACATGGAGGCTCTGCACACCTCACTCCTTGCCCTGTGCATCTCTTCTATCTGGATATTCATTTGTATCCTTTATCATATCCTTTAATAAATTCGTCAACATAAGTCAGTGTTTTCCTGAGTTCTGTGAGCCGTTCTAGTGAATTAATGGAACCTGAGGAGGGGGTCGTGGGAACCTCTAATTTGTAGCCAGTTGGTCAGAAACACAGGTAACAACCTGGACTTGAGATTGGCATCCTGAGTCAGGGGTCATCGGAACCTCCAGATTGAGCCAGTTGGTCAGAAGCACAGGTAACAACCTGGACTTGCAACTGGCGTCTGAAATGGATGAGAATCTTGTGGGACTAGCCTTTTTCCACAGGACTAACCTGTGGAATCTGATTCTATCTCCGAGTAGACAGTGTCAGAATTCAGTTGAATTCTCAGACACCCTGCTGCAGTCCGAGAACTCCTTGTTGGGGTGGGGAAGCCTCCACCTACACATCTTGGAAATGGGTCTAGGAACCCTTTGCATTACTTCTTCCATTAAAAGTTTTATGACTTTTTTCCCCATCCACTTTCCATCTGTTCACCAAAATTCCACCTGACATCTCTGTACCTTTTTAAACAATGGTATCATTTTTGTGGATGGTGTATGTGTATTTATCTCCCCATGCTAGCTAGTGATTTAATAGTTATAACTTTCACAAATTCATTATTTAGATTATAAACTGCTGAAATTAAGCCCTTGTCATTTCTTTCTTTGCCTGCCTGCATTCCCTCGCTGAGTCTGATGACTCAGTCTTGGTCACAGACACCCAATCCTTTATCTCCCATGTGAAGAGTGTTTCCCAGTAATGACAGCTCCTTTCTTTCCCCATCTTCTCCAGCATCCACAGCTTCACCATCATCTCCATCGAAAAGGAAGGTACACTACAAGCCCACCCCTCTCACATACCATCCCTCGACTGCAGGAGGTGTCTCTGTTCAGAAAAATCCCTCCACATATTTTTGTATCTCTGGCATTGCTTTTTTATAGCAAGTCTGGTCCTGGCTGCCACTAACGTTCCTGGGACTCACAATTGTAAAAACATCCTTTAAAGTCTGAGCAAAATAAGCCCACCAAAAGAATTTCCGGGTGAGAAGATGTTATAAGAATGACACATTGAGTATATTCTTCAAGAATGGCCTTCTCATAAAGAAAAAAAAACGACTGGCATAAGAAATGATGAAATCTGGCCATTTGTGACAGCGTGGATGGACCTTGAGGGTATTATGCTAGGTGAAATAAGTCAGAGGGAGAAAGTCAAATACCATATGATCTTGCTCATAAGTAGAAGATAAAAATAAGGACAAACACATGGCAACAGAGATTGGATTGGTGGTCCCCATAGGGGAAGGGGGGAGGGAGGAGGGCAAAAAGGATGATTAGGCACATGGGTGTGGTGATGGATTGTAATTAGTCTTTGGGTGGTGAACATGATGTAATCTATACAGAAACTGAAGCATATTTCAATGTACACCTGAAAGTTATATAATGTTATAACCCAATGTTACTGCAGTAAAAAAAAAATTTTTTTTAAAAAGAAAAGAAAGACTGAGAAACTGATACAGATTAGGGGAGACTAAAACCACATGACAAGTCAATGCAATATTGTGATTCTAGACTAAATCCTGTGATGGGGCTTTAAAAAAAGCCACAAAGGAGGGCTGGCCCCAAGGCCTAGTGGTTAAGTTTGTCACACTCTGCCTTCAGTGGCCTTGGTTCAGTTCCTGGGCACAGACCTACACCACTCCTCAGTAGCCATGCTGTGGTGGTGACCCACATACAAAACAGAGGAAGATTGGCACAGATGTTAGCTCAGGGTGAATTTTCCTGGGGAAAAACAAAAGCCACAAAGGACATTACTCAGTAAATTGACAAAAATGGAATATGATTGGAAGGATAGTTAAAAGTTTTATGCCAATGTTAAATTTACTTAAGAGGATAACTGTGCTGTATGTAAGACAGTATTATTTTTCTTAAGAAACACAAGATGAAATATTCAAGGAGAAAGTGCATGATGCAAGAAATATATTTTCAAATATTGATGAATGTTTGCATATTTTTCATGTACATATATTGTTTGCATATTCATATAGAGAAAGGGAAGGGAGGGAAGGAGACAGGAGAGAGATCAAAATGGGTCAAAATATTAACAGGTAAATCTGGATAAAGAGCATATGGTTGTTTACCATCCATGCAACTTTTGCACAACTTTATTTTCAAATAAATACATTTTAAAAATGGACTGTTGGCTGTTGTCCTGAATTTTACCTAACCTTTGAGATTTCTGGCTTTGATTCCTGCAGCTGCTACCACCACCGTACCCAGACCCCGGGAGTGTGCAACGCTGACTTTAAAACAATTGTCTCTGGTTCTGTCCCAGGCAAGAGACCCAAGATCATCTTTGCACATTTGAAGTGTGCTGACATTTCAACAGGGTTTTACACAATACTGGACAAGAGCACCAACCTCCAAAAGAAGATTTTTTTAAATTATACACAATATAAAACAAAACAGAAAATTCAACATGTTTATGGCATGGAACCCTTAATTTCTTATCTGGTGCCACCAAGTCATCTGTCTTCTGGGGTTTTGAGGTGCGACTTGGTTGGCTGGCACTTCATCTGCTCTGCTAGTCAGTTACCACTCCGCCGGCTATCTGTCTTCCAAAAATGTGTTGACGTCTTTTCTCCTACCCTCTCCCCTTCTTGTCATCCTTGAGTGCTTATTCTTTTTAAATGCTTTACTTGTTTTAACAGCTTTATCAACATATAGTTCACCTACCATACAATTCAGCCACTTAAAGTGTATAATTCCATGATTTTTAGTATATTCACAGACGTGTAACCATCACCACAGTCAATTTTAAAACATCTTCGTTACTTCAAAAAGAAGCCCCATAACCTTTAGCTATCATTGCCCTCTCCCCTCTTACCCCCAGCCCTAAGCAACCACTAATCTACTTTCCATCTCTCTAGATTTCTCTATTCTGGACATTTCATATGAATGAAATCATATGTGGTAATTTGTGACTGGCTTCCTTCACTTAGTATAATGTTTTCAAGATTCATCCATGTTGTTGTGTGTTTACTGCCAAAAAATATTACATTGTATGGATATACCATATTTTATTTACCCATTCAACAGTTGATAGACGGCTAGGTTGTTTTCACCTATTCACTATTATGAATAGTTCTGCTATGAACATTTTATGAGTTTTCATGTGGACATATGGTTTCATTTCTCTTGAGTATATACCTAGGAGTGGAATTGCTAGGTCCTATGGTGACTCTGTGTTTTAATATTTTGAGAAGCAGCCTGCCTATTTTCCAGAACAGCTGCACCAGTTTTCATCCCCACCAGCAGTGTATGAGGGCTCCAATTTCTCCAAATTTTCACTAACACTTGTTATTATCTGACCTTTTGATTCTAGCCATCCTGTGTGTGAAGTGGTTTTGATTTGCATTTCCCTGATGACTAATGATGTTGAGCATCTTTTTTCTTTTCTTTTCTTTCTTTTTGAGGAAGATTAGCCCTGAGATAACTGCTGCCAATCTCCCTCTTTTTGCTGAGGAAGATTGGCCCTGAGCTAACATCTGTGCCCATCTTCCTGTACTTTATATGTGGGATGCCTACCATAGCATGGCATGCCAAGCTGTGCCATGTCCGTACCCAGGATCCGAACCAGCGAGCCCCAGGCTGCCAAAGTGGAACATGCACACTGAACCACTGTCCCACCAGGCCGGCCCCTGAGCATCTTTTCATCTAATCTTCTTCTTTTAATGGCATTTTGGGAAGACAGGAGATAAACAAGTATGTTTGATCTACTGTGTTTAACTCGAAATAAAATAGCTCATTTTAACTGTCTGAGAGGAAAAAAAATTTCTTCTAAATATTTGAAAACAGTTATATAGTGATGTCAGGTCTTTCTCAACACGTATAGTTTCCTACTTCTATACTTTTTGCATGCCGTGGTTTCTGTGTGACTCAGGGACTGCAACACTGGGCACTGAATTTGCTCAGTAAGATTCCTTTCTGTGTGGGGTAGAGGGAGCAATTCACTCAAGTGACTCCTCAGGCCTGAATACAGGGCAGAGAAGAACTGATGGCCAAAGCCCCTCACACTCAGTGCTTTTTGTCCCCACAGCTGTGTCCATCTGTTGTGGATCAGTAGGTCCGCAGGTGGTAAACACCGAAGAAATGTGAGAGCTGTGACATGGCCACAAAGCATGTCTGAGAGACAGGTGTCAGGATGTTCCAATGGGCTTTTGCCCTCTAATCATAGTGTAGGACATTGGATATATCACACATGCCAGATGATAACTGAGAAAGCTGAGTGAGGGGTACCTGGGAAGTTACACAGCTCTCGTGCATGTTTAACATTTCTGTAATAGAAAGCTTAAAAAAATAAAAGAAGTTGACTGCCTCATAAGGAGAGGGAGGGGATGAGAGGTTACTGGCAAGGGGGGCATCAAGTCCATCAAGATGAAGGTTTAGCTCTCTCTCAATAAGGACATTTCAGGAAGTGTCATTCCTTTGAGGTTAGGAAGGAAACCTCTTTTCGTATAACAGGAAAGGAGGAGGAAAAGAGGAATGGGAATGGGTTTTCTTTAAAGTTTTTTGATGGAAAGTTCCTATCTCATGGCTTCTAGCTCCTCTGAATGGTGGTCCAGCACATTTGCTGAGCAATTGGAGATGGCCTAAGTGCGAGGAAAGTGAAGGAGATTTGAAATAACCTTGAGTAGCGTCAGAGAGAAAATGGACTAAGGAAGGAGAGATCTAGGCTCCATTTGTTTTGTTCACAAGTTAGTAAGCATGGGATAATTATATGTGGAATGAGCGAATGCTTTCCAGGTAGTACTGGGGCTGAACTTATCATGGCACCAGTACAGTAGATTGTGAGATTTCATCCAATAGTGATCAGTTACTTATAGGAAGGCATTTCTAGAAAAGCAGAGATGGGATTTTGCCAGACAGGAAGGATTAAAGGGGACTGGATGGGGCCCATTTGCAGTGGAGCCTTTTAAGTGTTGGTTACCTGATAGACCATCAAGTCTACCTTGGAGAGGGAGGAAGTGAAGACAAGACCTTGGTGGACAGATGAGGAGTAAGTGGAAAAATGAATGGCCTGGTTGAAAGATTAACAAGGGGCCTATAAACTGGAAGAATCCGGGGATGAGACCAAAGAGTGGGATGTCAGACTATTAATCCAGGTGGCGGAAGTGTTCCTGGTAATAAATTCTGGAGTGTGGCAGTAACTGCACTGGAATGGAAGTAGAGGACCCTAAGATGAGATGAGATAGGAACTGAGAGGCTAGGCTTTGGGCTGGTCTATCTACATGGATGTTCGTGCCCTCCATGGCCCCCTCACCTCTTCAAGTTCCCTACCCTGGGCCCCATCCCACCCTTTATCTCTCCCAGGGCCTCCACAGGATCTGCATTCTCTCTTTGACCCTAAGCTTCAGACATTATAGGGCCAATGGCATAACTCTGGACAAGAAGATACGAGTATGGGAGTGAGAGGGCTGTAGTAGACATTGGTTTTGTGTTTGTGTTTTGTTTTGACATCCAGCATTCACAAGTCTTTCTGGGAAAATTACCTCAAGTGCCATATAGGACACTCACCCCATTTTTGAGTCCCAGTCTGTGTAAATGGAGTTGCCTCCCCTCCAGACACCTATTATAAGGGTGGGTATGTGTGCAGTCTTGGCCAAAAAGAGCATTCCATGGAGCTCCATGGTGAGGTCCCCAATATCTGTAACCCTGATGCATAGTCTAGGACTTACCTCTGGTTCATGAGCTGCAGGTGTTCTGAGAGAAGTCTACCATGGCTCCACCAAGGCCATGAATATCAAAAGAAGCACCTCCATGCTGAACAGGAACTGTACACAGTAAGGGCAAGATCTTGTATATTTCCATCAAGCATGGATGGAAGGAAGCCGCCAAGATCACCTTCCCTAAAGAGGGGGATGCCATGCCTGATGACATCCCTGAAGATATTGCATTAGTACTCAAAGAACAGCCCCGTGCCTTTTCCGTATAAGGCATCAGTATGCTGTGCAGTTCTCTGATCAGCCTCAAGGAGCTGGTGCCTCGATCAGATTAGGAAGGGGGTGGAGCAGGACAGGGTCACGATATGGGGATGATGAGACATAAACCTTTGTTCTACTAGCAAGAGCATCCTTTCCCCTCTATGTTTTTTCCTAGCTTCCCATTCACTCTAAGGCATCCTTTCCTTACTCTCAGCTTTATTTTACCCTAGGAGGTAGGGGCTGCCTGGGCAACATTCCTACCACTGACAGTTGAGTGATGCTTTTGCTCTGCAACAAAATGTCATCAATTGGGCAGCCTGAAGAAATACTCAGGGAGGGGAACCACTTGCCCCAGGTGCCTTTCCAGTAAGGAAACCTCAATGTCAAGTCTAAAGGATCCTTCCCCAACACATTAACATGATCCACATGACAGATTCTTAAGCAGCATCTGTGTTGTTCCTAGACCCTCCCCCACCAGCCCAGGATCCACTGCAGCAATACCCCCCAAACAGTGCCATTCAAGGTTCACCTCCCTGTGGGATCCTCTGGTCACTGACTTCTAAATCATGATGAAGCCACTGTTTCTTCCTCCCTGTTATTTACTGAAGTGTATACCTGTCCTTGACCCTCCTTCAGACATAAAAGACCTATCTTCCCTACTGCTCTGAAGGATGTAAAACATTCAGTGAGGGGGAAGGTGTGGGCTGCTCTACATTTTCCTTAAGGCTAAGCTAAGAGGCAGGAGACAGAGCCCATCTCCTCAAACTTCATCAGGGAGCAAAGGGGCTTTGCGGGGCACCGGACACCTATTTCTCATCAAGAGCTCCAGGGGACTGGTCCCCTTGTAGAAACCGAAGGAAGCAATCAGTGAGAGCTGAACTAACTCCTTCCTTTCCCTAAGCACAAGGCCTGAGTTCCCCAAAACCCATGCCCCCAACACAGTGCACAGAAAAGACATCACTGTTACTAGAGACTCATTTATTGGGGAGAATCAATGCACTGCACAAGGAAGGAATTATTTTAGGGTGGGAAATTTTCCTGTCTGAAAATGCTGGCAAAGCATTTTCTGTTGAAACAGCAGAGACGGATCTCTGAACACAGTGCCTTCAGCAGAGGTGAGAGTGGCCAGAGGCCTCTGGCTGACTTGATGGCTGCAGGTGGGGTGTGGATGCAGCACAGGCTCTGTGCAGGGCACAGGGGAGGGACGCTTCTGATCCAATAGCTGGTCTTAAATGCCACAACTTTCTAGGGGTGTCTCTCCTCATCTCTGATCCATCTAATACTTGTAGGATAACTCTGGCCAGCAAAGACAGCTTTGTGGTGGCAAGACTTGCTGTTTGTCACTTTACAGGAGGGAACTCTGTAGTAGGAAGGATGCCCCTGGACGGGCTCTGCCAAGACCTGCACTTCTTCTGCCTTCTGACAAGTTTTCCCAAATTTCACCCCAGAGGGAAGGGGCTCTCCAGGGCAGATGATATCACTCATCTGTCTACGCCCCTGTATCTCCTCTGGGAACTTCCCAGCATCTGTTTTGATCTTCTGAGCTTCAGTCGTCCTGGTAAAAGCAGCTCTACTTTTATCTGGGCCTCTGCTCTGTGCAGATGACATGGGGCTGCCCTTTTCGTGGGAATTCTCTTGCCTTTTGCATTTTATCCCAGGATAAAGCCGTTGTAAAAAGGGCTTCATTTTTTTCTGAAAAGGCTTTCAGGAGGAGGCTGTCCCTTCTGCGATGGGGTCTGGGAAGACTTACTCCCAAGTGTCTCCTCTAATGCCATGTCCTGAGTAGGGAAACTCTTCCTTCTAGGTTTGGATGTCCCCAACCCTGCATCCCCTCCACCAAGCTCTTCTGCTTTGGGGCCAAGACGGCCCACTCTCTTTGCAGCAGGTGGGAAATTCTTATCTTGGCACCTCCTTGAGACTTGTGTAGAGACCCAAGGCTCCTGCCACTGCTCCACACTGATTCCTCTATCCTCCAAATGGACGTGTAGCCCCTGGGTAACTCCCATGTCCCCACTGGAGACACCCTGGGCATGAGTCAGTGAGGCCTTGTAAGTCAAGCTCTCTGAGGCAATGGGCCTGTCAGTGGGTTGGCCTTGGGCCTGGCTCTACTCCCTCTTGTCCAGTTTAGACTTTAACCCACAAAACAGCTGTTCTGTAAGGTCTGGTGATTTAGGATCTTGGGGAACTGAACTTTTTGGTGGGGGGCTTTCAGTGGTCACAGTAGGTTCTACCTTATTCTCATTCACCTTTACCATTTGGAAGCTTCCCAGCTTGCTGGTTGTCAAGATGTCACCAGTTTTTGATTGAAGAGCATCGAGCTCCTTGGCCCTGAATATCTCCCAGGACATGTTGCACATGGAAAAGGGTTCTGCGTTCTTCCCCATCTGTCATATTTCTACTGTATCCCTGGAAATCACACTCATCCTTTGGCTCATGTCCAGCCCCAGCTTGCCTTGTGGGCAGCTTTGGGGGACATCTGTTGCTATT
>NW_025796039.1:0-2975 GCF_021613505.1 Equus quagga
TTTTTTTGTTTCAATCCTGTTTTCCTTTGCCTTGAAGAAGCTCTTTAGTCTGATGAAGTCCAATTTGTTTATTCTTTCTATTGTTTCCCTTGTCTGAGAAGACATGGTGTCTGAAAAGATCCTTTTAATACTCATGTCAAAGAGTGTACTGCCTACATTTTCTTCTAGAAGCCTTATGGTTACAGGTCTCACCTCTAGGTCTTTGATCCATTTTGAGTTTATTTTGGTGAATGGTCAATTTTCACTCTTTTGCTTGTGGCTGTCCAGTTTTCCCAGCACCATTTGTTGAAGAGACTTTCTTTTCTCCATTGTATGCCCTCAGCTCCTTTGTCGAAGATAAGCTGTCCACAGATGTGTGTTTTTATTTCTGGGCTTTCAATTCTGTTCCGTTGATCTGTGCACCTGTTTTTGTGCCAGTACCATGCTGTTTTGATTACTGTAGCTTTGTAGTATGTTTTGAAGTCAGGGATTGTGATGCCTCCCGTTTTGTTCTTTTTTCTCAGGATTGCTTTAGCAATTCGGGGTCTTTTGTTGCCCCATTTGAATTTTAGAATTCTTTGTTCTATTTCTGTAAAGAATGTCATTGGGATTCTGATTGGGATAGCATTGAATCTGTAGATTGCTTTAGGTAGAACAGACATTTTAACTATGTTTATGCATCCAATCCATGTACATGGAATGTCTTTCCATCTCCTTATGTCGTCGTCCAGTTCTCTCAGAAAGGTCTTGTAATTTTCATTATATAGGTCCTTCACTACCTTAGTTAAATTTACCCCAAGGTATTTTATTCTTTTTGTTGCGACTGTGAATGGTATTGCGTTCTTGAGTTCTTTGTCTGTTAGTTCATCATTAGAATATAGAAATGCTACTGATTTATGTAAATTGATTTTATACCCTGCGACTTTGCTGTAGTTGTTGATTACTTCTAAGAGTTTTCCAATGGATTCTTTGGGGTTTTCTATGTATAAGATCATGTCGTCTGCAAACAGCGAGAGTTTCACTTCTTCCCTCCCTATTTGGATTCCTTTTATTCCTTTTTCTTGCCTGATTGCTCTGGCCAGGACCTTCAGAACTATGTTAAATAGGAGTGGTGATAGAGGGCATCCTTGTCTCGTTCCTGTTTTCAGGGGGATGGCGCTCAGTTTTTGCCCATTGAGTATGATGTTGGCTGTGGGTTTGTCATATATGGCCTTTATTATGTTGAGGTAGTTCCCTTCTATCCCCATTTTGTTCAGAGTTTTTATCATAAATGGCTGTTGGATCTTGTAAAATGCTTTCTCTGCATCTATGGAGATGACCACGTGGTTTTTATTCTTCAGTTTGTTGATGTGGTGTATCATGTTGATTGATTTGCGGATGTTGAACCATCCCTGTGTCCCTGGTATGAATCCCACCTGATCATGATGTATGATCCTTTTGATGAATTGCTGAATTCTGGTTGTCAAAATTTTGTTTAGAATTTTTGCATCTATGTTCTTCCGCGATATTGGCCTATAGTTCTCTTTTTTCGTGGTGCCCTTGTCAGGCTTTGGTATCAGCATGATGTTGG
This sequence comes from Equus quagga, assembly GCF_021613505.1. NCBI lineage: Eukaryota > Metazoa > Chordata > Mammalia > Perissodactyla > Equidae > Equus > Equus quagga. The sequence goes on from NW_025796039.1 coordinate 1,550, forward strand.
CCTCGTAGAATGTGTTAGGAAGTATTCCATCTTCCCTAATTTTTTAAAATAGCTTGAAAAGGATAGGTATTAAATTGTCTCTGAAAGTTTGGTAGAATTCCCCAGGAAAGCCATCTGCTCCTGGGGTTTTATTCTCTGGGATGTTTTTGATTGCTGTTTCAATCTCTTTCCTTGTGATTGGTCTATTCAAATTGTCTGCTTCTTCTTGAGTGAGCTTTGGGAGATTGTAGGAGTCCAAGAATTTATCCATTTCCTCTAGGTTTTCCATTTTGTTGGCATATAGTTTTTCGTAGTATTCTCTTCTAATCCGTCGTATTTCTGCAGAGTCTATTGTTATTTCTCTTCTTTCATTTCTGATTTTGTTTATTTGAGCTTTTGCTCTTTTTTTCTTTGTAAGTCTAGCGAGGGGTTTGTCAATTTTATTTATCTTCTCAAAGAACAAGCTCTTTGTTTCATTGATCCTTTCTACTGCCTTTTTCATTTCAATAGCATTTATTTCTGCTCTGATTTTTATTATTTCTCTCCTTCTGCTGACTTTGGGCTTTATTTGTTCTTCTTTCTCTAATTCAGTTAGGTGTAGTTTAAGATTGCTTATTTGGGATTTTTCTTGTTTGTTAATATGTGCCTGCATTGCAATGAATTTTCCTCTTAATACAGCTCTTGCTGTATCCCATATGAGTTGGTATGGCATGCTATCATTTTCATTTGTCTCCAGGTATTTTTTGATTTCTTCTGTAATTTCTTCAATGATCCATTGCTTGTTCTGTAGTGTATTGTTTAGTCTCCACATCCTTGCGCCTTTCTCACCTTTTTTCTTGTAATTCATTTCTAGCCTTATAGCATTATGATTGGAGAAGATGCTTGTTATTATTTCAATTTTTTTAAATTTGTAGAGGCTTGCCTTGTTTCCCAACATATGGTCTATCCTTGATAATGTTCCATGTGCACTTGAGAAAAATGTGTATTCTGCTTTTTTTTTTTTTTTAAAGATTTTATTTTTTCCTTTTTCTCCCCAAAGCCCCCCGGTACATAGTTGTGTATTCTTCGTTGTGGGTTCCTCTAGTTGTGGCATGTGGGACGCTGCCTCAGCGTGGTCTGACGAGCAGTGCCATGTCCGCGCCCAGGATTCGAACCGACGAAACACTGGGCCGCCTGCAGCGGAGCGCGCGAACTTAACCACTCGGCCACGGGGCCAGCCCCTGTATTCTGCTTTTTTAGGATGAAGTGATCTATATATGTCTATTAAGTCCAATTGTTTTAGTTTTTCATTTCGCTCCACTATTTCCTTGTTGATTTTCTGTCTGGATGATCTATCCATTGATGTGAGTGGGATGTTGAGGTCTCCTACTATTATTGTGTTGTTTTTAACATCTTCCTTTAGGTCTGTTAATAGTTGCTTTATGAACTTTGGTGCTCCTATGTTGGG
>NW_025796040.1:0-2975 GCF_021613505.1 Equus quagga
CCCAACATAGGAGCACCAAAGTTCATAAAGCAACTATTAACAGACCTAAAGGAAGATGTTAAAAACAACACAATAATAGTAGGAGACCTCAACATCCCACTCACATCAATGGATAGATCATCCAGACAGAAAATCAACAAGGAAATAGTGGAGCGAAATGAAAAACTAAAACAATTGGACTTAATAGACATATATAGATCACTTCATCCTAAAAAAGCAGAATACAGGGGCTGGCCCCGTGGCCGAGTGGTTAAGTTCGCGCGCTCCGCTGCAGGCGGCCCAGTGTTTCGTCGGTTCGAATCCTGGGCGCGGACATGGCACTGCTCGTCAGACCACGCTGAGGCAGCGTCCCACATGCCACAACTAGAGGAACCCACAACGAAGAATACACAACTATGTACCGGGGGGCTTTGGGGAGAAAAAGGAAAAAATAAAATCTTTAAAAAAAAAAAAAAAGCAGAATACACATTTTTCTCAAGTGCACATGGAACATTATCAAGGATAGACCATATGTTGGGAAACAAGGCAAGCCTCTACAAATTTAAAAAAATTGAAATAATAACAAGCATCTTCTCCAATCATAATGCTATAAGGCTAGAAATGAATTACAAGAAAAAAGGTGAGAAAGGCGCAAGGATGTGGAGACTAAACAATACACTACAGAACAAGCAATGGATCATTGAAGAAATTACAGAAGAAATCAAAAAATACCTGGAGACAAATGAAAATGATAGCATGCCATACCAACTCATATGGGATACAGCAAGAGCTGTATTAAGAGGAAAATTCATTGCAATGCAGGCACATATTAACAAACAAGAAAAATCCCAAATAAGCAATCTTAAACTACACCTAACTGAATTAGAGAAAGAAGAACAAATAAAGCCCAAAGTCAGCAGAAGGAGAGAAATAATAAAAATCAGAGCAGAAATAAATGCTATTGAAATGAAAAAGGCAGTAGAAAGGATCAATGAAACAAAGAGCTTGTTCTTTGAGAAGATAAATAAAATTGACAAACCCCTCGCTAGACTTACAAAGAAAAAAAGAGCAAAAGCTCAAATAAACAAAATCAGAAATGAAAGAAGAGAAATAACAATAGACTCTGCAGAAATACGACGGATTAGAAGAGAATACTACGAAAAACTATATGCCAACAAAATGGAAAACCTAGAGGAAATGGATAAATTCTTGGACTCCTACAATCTCCCAAAGCTCACTCAAGAAGAAGCAGACAATTTGAATAGACCAATCACAAGGAAAGAGATTGAAACAGCAATCAAAAACATCCCAGAGAATAAAACCCCAGGAGCAGATGGCTTTCCTGGGGAATTCTACCAAACTTTCAGAGACAATTTAATACCTATCCTTTTCAAGCTATTTTAAAAAATTAGGGAAGATGGAATACTTCCTAACACATTCTACGAGGCCAACATCATGCTGATACCAAAGCCTGACAAGGGCACCACGAAAAAAGAGAACTATAGGCCAATATCGCGGAAGAACATAGATGCAAAAATTCTAAACAAAATTTTGACAACCAGAATTCAGCAATTCATCAAAAGGATCATACATCATGATCAGGTGGGATTCATACCAGGGACACAGGGATGGTTCAACATCCGCAAATCAATCAACATGATACACCACATCAACAAACTGAAGAATAAAAACCACGTGGTCATCTCCATAGATGCAGAGAAAGCATTTTACAAGATCCAACAGCCATTTATGATAAAAACTCTGAACAAAATGGGGATAGAAGGGAACTACCTCAACATAATAAAGGCCATATATGACAAACCCACAGCCAACATCATACTCAATGGGCAAAAACTGAGCGCCATCCCCCTGAAAACAGGAACGAGACAAGGATGCCCTCTATCACCACTCCTATTTAACATAGTTCTGAAGGTCCTGGCCAGAGCAATCAGGCAAGAAAAAGGAATAAAAGGAATCCAAATAGGGAGGGAAGAAGTGAAACTCTCGCTGTTTGCAGACGACATGATCTTATACATAGAAAACCCCAAAGAATCCATTGGAAAACTCTTAGAAGTAATCAACAACTACAGCAAAGTCGCAGGGTATAAAATCAATTTACATAAATCAGTAGCATTTCTATATTCTAATGATGAACTAACAGACAAAGAACTCAAGAACGCAATACCATTCACAGTCGCAACAAAAAGAATAAAATACCTTGGGGTAAATTTAACTAAGGTAGTGAAGGACCTATATAATGAAAATTACAAGACCTTTCTGAGAGAACTGGACGACGACATAAGGAGATGGAAAGACATTCCATGTACATGGATTGGATGCATAAACATAGTTAAAATGTCTGTTCTACCTAAAGCAATCTACAGATTCAATGCTATCCCAATCAGAATCCCAATGACATTCTTTACAGAAATAGAACAAAGAATTCTAAAATTCAAATGGGGCAACAAAAGACCCCGAATTGCTAAAGCAATCCTGAGAAAAAAGAACAAAACGGGAGGCATCACAATCCCTGACTTCAAAACATACTACAAAGCTACAGTAATCAAAACAGCATGGTACTGGCACAAAAACAGGTGCACAGATCAACGGAACAGAATTGAAAGCCCAGAAATAAAAACACACATCTGTGGACAGCTTATCTTCGACAAAGGAGCTGAGGGCATACAATGGAGAAAAGAAAGTCTCTTCAACAAATGGTGCTGGGAAAACTGGACAGCCACAAGCAAAAGAGTGAAAATTGACCATTCACCAAAATAAACTCAAAATGGATCAAAGACCTAGAGGTGAGACCTGTAACCATAAGGCTTCTAGAAGAAAATGTAGGCAGTACACTCTTTGACATGAGTATTAAAAGGATCTTTTCAGACACCATGTCTTCTCAGACAAGGGAAACAATAGAAAGAATAAACAAATTGGACTTCATCAGACTAAAGAGCTTCTTCAAGGCAAAGGAAAACAGGATTGAAACAAAAAAA
>NW_025796041.1:0-6084 GCF_021613505.1 Equus quagga
TTTATGAACTTTGGTGCTCCTATGTTGGGTGCAAAGATATTTATAAGTGTTATTTCTTCTTGATGAAGTGTCCCTTTGATCATTATATATCGTCCCTCTGTGTCTCTCTTTACCTGCCTTGTTTTGAAATCCATTTTGTCTCATAAAAGAATTGCAACACCTGCTTTCTTTTGCTTGCTATTAGCTTGAAGTATTGTCCTCCACCCCTTCACTCTGAGCCTGTCTTTGTCCTTGGGGCTGAGGTGTGTTTCCTGGAGGCAACAAATTGTTGGGTCTTGTTCTTTAATCCATTTTGCCACTCTGTGTCTTTTTATTGGAGTGTTCAATCTGTTTACATTGAGGGTGATTATTGATGCATGTGGACTTAATGCTGTCAATCTGTCGCTTGTTATCTGGATTTCCTGCATTACCTTTGTTTCTCATCCTGCGTGCTTTAGCCTACCCATTGACTTCTGCAATTTCTTATGCTGGGTTTCTTAGATTTTTCCTTATTTACGTTTTGTGGCTCTGTTCTGATTTTTAGTTTAGTGGCTACCCTGAAGTTTGTATTTAGAATCTCAGGTATGATATAGTCTATTCTCTGGTGGTCTCTTACTTACTTGGCCTAGACTGATTTAGTCCCTTTGCTCTTCCCCTCCTAAATTATTGTTTTCATTTCTTATTCCAACTCGTGTTATGAGTTTGTAGTTAGAGTGATAAGATCATCTTTGCTTTGGTAGTTTCCTTACCTTTATCCTAATGCTATAGTTGAATATTTGCTATCCTATTCTGTTCTATCTATCTGTTTCCTTACTCTGTGATTTGTGACCCCTTTCTCCCTTTTATCTTTTTTCAGGTATGAGAGCCTTCTTGAGAATTTCTTGTAGTGGAGGACTTCTGGTTACAAATTCCCTTAACTTTTGTTTGTCTGGAAAAGATTTAACTTCTCCCTCATATCTGAAGGATATTCTTGCTGGATAGGGTATTCTTGGCTGAAGATTTTTATCTTTTAAAGTTTTGAATATGTCACTCCATTCTCTCCTAGCTTGTAAGGTTTCTGTAGAGAAATCCCCTGAAAGTCTGATAGGGGTTCCTTTGTAGGTTATTTTCTTCTGCCTTGCTGCCCTGAGTATTCTTTCTTTGTCTTTCATTTTGCCATTTTTACTACTATATGCCTTGCAGTAGGTCTTTTTACATTGACAAATCTAGGAGATCTGAAAGCTTCTTCTACACACATTTCTCCCTCAATCCCTAGATTTGGGAAGTTCTCTTCTATAATTTCATTAAGCACACTTTCTGCTCCATTTTCCTTTTGCACATTCTTGGGAATTCCTATGATCCTTAAATTCTTTCTCCTCATTGAATCTGTATCTCTTGGAGGTTTTCCTCATTTTTTAAAATTCTTAGTTCTCTTTCTTCGTCTGCCTGGAGCCATTCAGCCTGTCTATCTTCGAGTATGCTAATTTGCTCCTCTATGGTGTCTACACAGGCATTCAGGGAATCCATATTCTGTTTTATCTGGTCCATTGTGTTTTTCATCTCTAGTAATTCTGTTTGATTCTTCTTTATAATTTCAATCTCTTTTGTGAAGTAACTCCAGAACTCGTTGGCTTGCTTCTCTATCTTTCTCTCTACCTCATTGAGTTTTTTGATTATAGCTGCTCTGAACTCATTTTCACTTAGTTTCCAAGTCCTCAGGACTTAATTCTGTGTTTTTATTGTTTTCCTTCTGGTCTGGAGCTCTTATAAATTGCTGGATGGTAGAGGAGCAGTTTTGCGCATGATGGTAGAATTCGGTTGCAGTTGCAGCCTGTCGCCACTAGATGGGGGCGTCGAGAGCCACGTGTTCTGAGCTCTCCGCCTTCAGGCAAGATGGCAGCGCCCAGCCTGGTTTGCTGCGGGGAAGGAGTGGTTTCTCTCTCGTGCCAATCTGGACTCAGATCAGCTCTGTTCTCTGGTCTCGCGGGTCACTGGCTTTATGGGGTCCCTGGGCACAGAAGCTTTCCCCTGTCAGCGGGTTTCCACTGAACCAGCGGCGGGAGTCCTGGACAATCCCCTGGTTGCGTGGTCCCTCCCCCACTCCTTCCCTCACTCACGGGAGCAATCCCAGACTCTAGGGGAGGGAGCGAAGTTCTCTCCTACCAGGTTCCAGCTCCTCTGAGGCTGGCTGCAGCCTCTCTGTCCTCCATCTTTTTGGTGCTGTAGGTCTCCGATGGTCTGGCATTAGGTTTATTAGCTGAAATTCAGTTTTTTCCAATCCTTTGTTGTAGTTTGGAGGGGAGAGAGTCCCGGGTCAGCTCACCCTGCCATTTTGCTCCACCTCCTCCCAAGTCTCTATTTTTCTTTTTAGGACTTAATCCTGACAGTGATAGGGAAGCACTGAAAGCAATTACGTTTTAGAATGATCCTTTCGTGTAGAGGCCTAATTGTAAGGGGTTACAACTGGAATTAGGAAGAACAGTGTCAGGCAATGGAAGTAACCCAGACAGGGAATGGTGAGGTCCTGAACCAAGGCATGGGATAGAAAGGTTTAGACAGGTTCAAGAAATATTTAGGAGGTAGACTTGAAGGACTCCTAGGTGGCTGACTAGATTTATGTGGTGCTGGGCTGCAATAGGGCAGGAGGAGTCAGTGGAGGGACTCTTAGGGCTGGATAGACCATGGTACCGTTGTAGGTGGGTGGGGAGGGGAATGTTGGCAGCTGGTGGGAGAGTAGGGGAGGGTGATGATGAGTTCTGCCTTGGACATGGTGCATTTGGGATGTCTTTGAGACACTTAGGAGACGCCTGAGAGATACCCAGCTGCACTGGACTGGCGTTGCAGAGGAGAGGTCTGAGCTTCAGTGGGGACTTGAGAGTCATCAACCTGCCATTAGAGGATGCTGAAGTGATGGATGAATGACTGAACCCTGGGAGAGTGTGTGGAGTGAGAGGAAGAGAGGTCTCTCCAAGGACACCTGGCCTAGTCTTGACATGGAGTGGCAGAGAAAGAAACCAGAACCAGGGAAAAACTGCATCAGAGAAACTGAGGGGAGAGTTTCAAGAAGGAGAATATTATTAAAGTGTCAAATGCAGCCTCAGTATCTCACAGATGCCACTCTCTGAGTCAGTGGAACCTGGCCGCTGTGACTTCTAGGCCTGCCACTCGACTGAGCGCCCTGTAGCGGTCCTTCCCCACTGCCCTCTGAGACATCTCGGGGTCCCCTGCAGAACTTCACATGTTCACCTGGTCTTAGCTCATCTGATTAACTTGTTTCGGTTCCACAAACATTCGTGTAGAGCTCAGCACCTAGTAGGCATGTAATAAATGATTGTTACATGCATAAATACTAATAATACATGCCAGGCACTGAGTAGGGCACAGCTTTATTCTGTTTGCACATGCAGCATATACTGTAAGAAGGCTTCTCAGTGAGCCCCACTGACTCATGTTAAGTAGCTGCAGATTTTAATGAGGCTTTGATGTCTCCTGTAGAGACAAAAAATTCTATTTCTCTTGTGGAAAAGCTATTAATGTTAACAACAACAACAAAAGGCCTGGGACTCAAAATTTTTCTGATTTGTTGTGTTTTTTAAAAAGATTTTATTTTTCCTTCTTCTCCCCAAAGCTCTCCAGTACACAGTTGTATATTTTTAGTTGTAGGTCCTTCTGGTTGTGGCATGTGGCACCTCAGCATGGCCTGATGAGCAGTGCCATGTCCATGCCCAGGATTCAATCCAGGGAAACTCTAGGCCGCCAAAGCAGAGCACATGAACTTAACCACTCGGCCACAGGGGCTGGCCCCTCTGATATTTTAAGATTGAGTTTACAAATGCAATTTGGAAAATTAACATAGACTTAGCTGAGATTTTTAAAAGAGCTTCTTTAATGACATAAGCTTCTTTCAACTCCAGCTGTTCTAATGGCAACTTCCTGTCCATCTGGAAGTCATTATTTTTAAAAGTTGTTAAATGAAATAATGTCAGTACTCAAACTTTTTTAGTAATTGGATAGAGTGATTAGATTCTCTTTTAAAACTATGCTTGGATTTTCAATCAAAAAACCACGGTAAAGTCATAAAATAACATAGGCCCATAACAAAGCTTCAAAGGTCTGAAAACTTTTGTAGACTAAAAACTACTGAATTTAAAAAATTGAAATCTGTGGCTTTTACATTAAAGGCAAACAAAAGTTTCCCACATATTTAAATAATTAAAACAATAAGGAGACTATAAACCAAGCTTTCAATGCTGTAGCCCTTTATAGTTGTAAATCTGCTGGGTTTATTAACTGAGGATGGTCATTTAGTAGGGCATGATGACACTTACTGAGGGCTGGTTTTGTTGTTGGTTTCAAAACTCCCGAAAAGTAAGAAGACTGGGAAGATGAAAGAGTTGGTTGAGTTCCTCTGGAAGAACCTGCCTACGCCTTAGCCTGAGCCCCCTTCCAGGCCCTTCTCACTTGCTGCTCATCCCTGTGCTCCATACTTCAGCATTGAAGCTTTAATTCTCTCATTTTAAATTATTCCATAGTTATTTCACAAGTACTTAGTACCAGTCTGTCTCTACAGTTTGCTTTTCTTGAAGACAGGGAACGCTCTAGGCTTTCTCTCCATTTTCCCACAGTGGCTTAAACAAGGCTGATCACTGACCACCCAGTTTCCAGTCCTGTGATGGTTAATTGTATGTGTCCACTTGGCTAGCTATGACGCCCAGTTGTTTGGTCAAACACCAGTCAAGACGTTTCTGGCGAGGCAGTTTTTAGCTATGATTAACACTTGAATCGGTAGACACTGAGTATAGCAGATTAATCCCCATAATGTGGCTGGGCCTCATCCCATTAGTTGAAGGCCTTAAGAGCAAAGGCTGAAGTTCCCTGAAGTAGAAGGCATCCTCCCGAAGACTGTGACCTGGAAACATTGCCTGAACTTCCAGCCTGCTGCTGTGGGAATCAGATTCCAGACCGCAGCATCAACTCTCCCTTCAGTGTCCTGCCTGCAGCTTGCCCTTCAGGTCTCAGACTTGCGAGCCCCCCCAGTCACAGGAGCCCATCCCTCAAAATATCATTCTCTCCTGCTGGTTCTGTTTCTTTGGGGAACCCTGACTGACACCAGTGTGAAAAATGTACGTTAAAGAATAGATATGATTGTAAGAGATTTCGGTGGGCTATATTATTCCTTTTTAAATTTTTTATCGAGTTAATGATAGGTTACAATCTTGTGAAATTTCAGTTGTACATTATTGTCTGTCAGTGGTGTTGTGGGTGCATCCCTTCACCCTTTGTGCCCACCTCCCACCCCACCTTTGCCCTGGTAGCCACTAATCTGTTCTCTTTGTCCCCATGTTTAAGTTCCTCATATAAGTGGAGTCATACAGAGATTGTCCTTCTCTATCTGGCTTATTTCACTTAACAAAATTCCCTCAAGCTCCATCCATGTTGTTGCAAATGGGATGATTTTGTTCTTTTCTATGGCTGAGTAGTATTCCATTCTATATATATACCACATCATTATGCACTCATCAGTTGATGGGCACTTAGGTTGCTTCCACATCTTGGCTATTGTAAATAATGCCGCAATGAACATAGAGGTGAATGGGACTTTTGGAATTGCTGATTTCAGCTTCTTTGGATAGATACCCACTAGTGGGATGGCTGGGTCATATGGTATTTCTATTTTTAATTTTTTGAAGAATCTCCATACTGTTTTCCATAGTGGCTGCATCAGTTTGCATTCCCAACAGCAGTGTGTGAGGGTTCCTTTTTCTTCACAACCTCTCCAACATTTGTTACTATATTTTTTTGTTGTTATTTTTGTCATTCTAATGGGTGTAAGGTGATATCTTAGTGTAGTTTTGATTTGCATTTCCCTGATGATCAGTCATGATGAACATCTTTTCATGTGCCTATTGGCCATCTGTATATCTTCTTTGGAGAAATGTCTGTTCATGTCTCCTGCCCATTTTCTGATTGGGTTGTTTGATTTTTTGTTGTTGAGTTGTGAAAGTTCTTTATATATTATGGATATTAAGCCTTTGTCAGATGTATTACTTGCAAATATTTTTTCCCAGTTAGTGGGTTGTTTTTTTGTTTCAATCCTGTTTTCCTTTGCCTTGAAGAAGCTCTTTA
>NW_025796042.1:0-6084 GCF_021613505.1 Equus quagga
TAAAGAGCTTCTTCAAGGCAAAGGAAAACAGGATTGAAACAAAAAAACAACCCACTAACTGGGAAAAAATATTTGCAAGTAATACATCTGACAAAGGCTTAATATCCATAATATATAAAGAACTTTCACAACTCAACAACAAAAAATCAAACAACCCAATCAGAAAATGGGCAGGAGACATGAACAGACATTTCTCCAAAGAAGATATACAGATGGCCAATAGGCACATGAAAAGATGTTCATCATGACTGATCATCAGGGAAATGCAAATCAAAACTACACTAAGATATCACCTTACACCCATTAGAATGACAAAAATAACAACAAAAAAATATAGTAACAAATGTTGGAGAGGTTGTGAAGAAAAAGGAACCCTCACACACTGCTGTTGGGAATGCAAACTGATGCAGCCACTATGGAAAACAGTATGGAGATTCTTCAAAAAATTAAAAATAGAAATACCATATGACCCAGCCATCCCACTAGTGGGTATCTATCCAAAGAAGCTGAAATCAGCAATTCCAAAAGTCCCATTCACCTCTATGTTCATTGCGGCATTATTTACAATAGCCAAGATGTGGAAGCAACCTAAGTGCCCATCAACTGATGAGTGCATAATGATGTGGTATATATATAGAATGGAATACTACTCAGCCATAGAAAAGAACAAAATCATCCCATTTGCAACAACATGGATGGAGCTTGAGGGAATTTTGTTAAGTGAAATAAGCCAGATAGAGAAGGACAATCTCTGTATGACTCCACTTATATGAGGAACTTAAACATGGGGACAAAGAGAACAGATTAGTGGCTACCAGGGCAAAGGTGGGGTGGGAGGTGGGCACAAAGGGTGAAGGGATGCACCCACAACACCACTGACAGACAATAATGTACAACTGAAATTTCACAAGATTGTAACCTATCATTAACTCGATAAAAAATTTAAAAAGGAATAATATAGCCCACCGAAATCTCTTACAATCATATCTATTCTTTAACGTACATTTTTCACACTGGTGTCAGTCAGGGTTCCCCAAAGAAACAGAACCAGCAGGAGAGAATGATATTTTGAGGGATGGGCTCCTGTGACTGGGGGGGCTCGCAAGTCTGAGACCTGAAGGGCAAGCTGCAGGCAGGACACTGAAGGGAGAGTTGATGCTGCGGTCTGGAATCTGATTCCCACAGCAGCAGGCTGGAAGTTCAGGCAATGTTTCCAGGTCACAGTCTTCGGGAGGATGCCTTCTACTTCAGGGAACTTCAGCCTTTGCTCTTAAGGCCTTCAACTAATGGGATGAGGCCCAGCCACATTATGGGGATTAATCTGCTATACTCAGTGTCTACCGATTCAAGTGTTAATCATAGCTAAAAACTGCCTCGCCAGAAACGTCTTGACTGGTGTTTGACCAAACAACTGGGCGTCATAGCTAGCCAAGTGGACACATACAATTAACCATCACAGGACTGGAAACTGGGTGGTCAGTGATCAGCCTTGTTTAAGCCACTGTGGGAAAATGGAGAGAAAGCCTAGAGCGTTCCCTGTCTTCAAGAAAAGCAAACTGTAGAGACAGACTGGTACTAAGTACTTGTGAAATAACTATGGAATAATTTAAAATGAGAGAATTAAAGCTTCAATGCTGAAGTATGGAGCACAGGGATGAGCAGCAAGTGAGAAGGGCCTGGAAGGGGGCTCAGGCTAAGGCGTAGGCAGGTTCTTCCAGAGGAACTCAACCAACTCTTTCATCTTCCCAGTCTTCTTACTTTTCGGGAGTTTTGAAACCAACAACAAAACCAGCCCTCAGTAAGTGTCATCATGCCCTACTAAATGACCATCCTCAGTTAATAAACCCAGCAGATTTACAACTATAAAGGGCTACAGCATTGAAAGCTTGGTTTATAGTCTCCTTATTGTTTTAATTATTTAAATATGTGGGAAACTTTTGTTTGCCTTTAATGTAAAAGCCACAGATTTCAATTTTTTAAATTCAGTAGTTTTTAGTCTACAAAAGTTTTCAGACCTTTGAAGCTTTGTTATGGGCCTATGTTATTTTATGACTTTACCGTGGTTTTTTGATTGAAAATCCAAGCATAGTTTTAAAAGAGAATCTAATCACTCTATCCAATTACTAAAAAAGTTTGAGTACTGACATTATTTCATTTAACAACTTTTAAAAATAATGACTTCCAGATGGACAGGAAGTTGCCATTAGAACAGCTGGAGTTGAAAGAAGCTTATGTCATTAAAGAAGCTCTTTTAAAAATCTCAGCTAAGTCTATGTTAATTTTCCAAATTGCATTTGTAAACTCAATCTTAAAATATCAGAGGGGCCAGCCCCTGTGGCCGAGTGGTTAAGTTCATGTGCTCTGCTTTGGCGGCCTAGAGTTTCCCTGGATTGAATCCTGGGCATGGACATGGCACTGCTCATCAGGCCATGCTGAGGTGCCACATGCCACAACCAGAAGGACCTACAACTAAAAATATACAACTGTGTACTGGAGAGCTTTGGGGAGAAGAAGGAAAAATAAAATCTTTTTAAAAAACACAACAAATCAGAAAAATTTTGAGTCCCAGGCCTTTTGTTGTTGTTGTTAACATTAATAGCTTTTCCACAAGAGAAATAGAATTTTTTGTCTCTACAGGAGACATCAAAGCCTCATTAAAATCTGCAGCTACTTAACATGAGTCAGTGGGGCTCACTGAGAAGCCTTCTTACAGTATATGCTGCATGTGCAAACAGAATAAAGCTGTGCCCTACTCAGTGCCTGGCATGTATTATTAGTATTTATGCATGTAACAATCATTTATTACATGCCTACTAGGTGCTGAGCTCTACACGAATGTTTGTGGAACCGAAACAAGTTAATCAGATGAGCTAAGACCAGGTGAACATGTGAAGTTCTGCAGGGGACCCCGAGATGTCTCAGAGGGCAGTGGGGAAGGACCGCTACAGGGCGCTCAGTCGAGTGGCAGGCCTAGAAGTCACAGCGGCCAGGTTCCACTGACTCAGAGAGTGGCATCTGTGAGATACTGAGGCTGCATTTGACACTTTAATAATATTCTCCTTCTTGAAACTCTCCCCTCAGTTTCTCTGATGCAGTTTTTCCCTGGTTCTGGTTTCTTTCTCTGCCACTCCATGTCAAGACTAGGCCAGGTGTCCTTGGAGAGACCTCTCTTCCTCTCACTCCACACACTCTCCCAGGGTTCAGTCATTCATCCATCACTTCAGCATCCTCTAATGGCAGGTTGATGACTCTCAAGTCCCCACTGAAGCTCAGACCTCTCCTCTGCAACGCCAGTCCAGTGCAGCTGGGTATCTCTCAGGCGTCTCCTAAGTGTCTCAAAGACATCCCAAATGCACCATGTCCAAGGCAGAACTCATCATCACCCTCCCCTACTCTCCCACCAGCTGCCAACATTCCCCTCCCCACCCACCTACAACGGTACCATGGTCTATCCAGCCCTAAGAGTCCCTCCACTGACTCCTCCTGCCCTATTGCAGCCCAGCACCACATAAATCTAGTCAGCCACCTAGGAGTCCTTCAAGTCTACCTCCTAAATATTTCTTGAACCTGTCTAAACCTTTCTATCCCATGCCTTGGTTCAGGACCTCACCATTCCCTGTCTGGGTTACTTCCATTGCCTGACACTGTTCTTCCTAATTCCAGTTGTAACCCCTTACAATTAGGCCTCTACACGAAAGGATCATTCTAAAACGTAATTGCTTTCAGTGCTTCCCTATCACTGTCAGGATTAAGTCCTAAAAAGAAAAATAGAGACTTGGGAGGAGGTGGAGCAAAATGGCAGGGTGAGCTGACCCGGGACTCTCTCCCCTCCAAACTACAACAAAGGATTGGAAAAAACTGAATTTCAGCTAATAAACCTAATGCCAGACCATCGGAGACCTACAGCACCAAAAAGATGGAGGACAGAGAGGCTGCAGCCAGCCTCAGAGGAGCTGGAACCTGGTAGGAGAGAACTTCGCTCCCTCCCCTAGAGTCTGGGATTGCTCCCGTGAGTGAGGGAAGGAGTGGGGGAGGGACCACGCAACCAGGGGATTGTCCAGGACTCCCGCCGCTGGTTCAGTGGAAACCCGCTGACAGGGGAAAGCTTCTGTGCCCAGGGACCCCATAAAGCCAGTGACCCGCGAGACCAGAGAACAGAGCTGATCTGAGTCCAGATTGGCACGAGAGAGAAACCACTCCTTCCCCGCAGCAAACCAGGCTGGGCGCTGCCATCTTGCCTGAAGGCGGAGAGCTCAGAACACGTGGCTCTCGACGCCCCCATCTAGTGGCGACAGGCTGCAACTGCAACCGAATTCTACCATCATGCGCAAAACTGCTCCTCTACCATCCAGCAATTTATAAGAGCTCCAGACCAGAAGGAAAACAATAAAAACACAGAATTAAGTCCTGAGGACTTGGAAACTAAGTGAAAATGAGTTCAGAGCAGCTATAATCAAAAAACTCAATGAGGTAGAGAGAAAGATAGAGAAGCAAGCCAACGAGTTCTGGAGTTACTTCACAAAAGAGATTGAAATTATAAAGAAGAATCAAACAGAATTACTAGAGATGAAAAACACAATGGACCAGATAAAACAGAATATGGATTCCCTGAATGCCTGTGTAGACACCATAGAGGAGCAAATTAGCATACTCGAAGATAGACAGGCTGAATGGCTCCAGGCAGACGAAGAAAGAGAACTAAGAATTTTAAAAAATGAGGAAAACCTCCAAGAGATACAGATTCAATGAGGAGAAAGAATTTAAGGATCATAGGAATTCCCAAGAATGTGCAAAAGGAAAATGGAGCAGAAAGTGTGCTTAATGAAATTATAGAAGAGAACTTCCCAAATCTAGGGATTGAGGGAGAAATGTGTGTAGAAGAAGCTTTCAGATCTCCTAGATTTGTCAATGTAAAAAGACCTACTGCAAGGCATATAGTAGTAAAAATGGCAAAATGAAAGACAAAGAAAGAATACTCAGGGCAGCAAGGCAGAAGAAAATAACCTACAAAGGAACCCCTATCAGACTTTCAGGGGATTTCTCTACAGAAACCTTACAAGCTAGGAGAGAATGGAGTGACATATTCAAAACTTTAAAAGATAAAAATCTTCAGCCAAGAATACCCTATCCAGCAAGAATATCCTTCAGATATGAGGGAGAAGTTAAATCTTTTCCAGACAAACAAAAGTTAAGGGAATTTGTAACCAGAAGTCCTCCACTACAAGAAATTCTCAAGAAGGCTCTCATACCTGAAAAAAGATAAAAGGGAGAAAGGGGTCACAAATCACAGAGTAAGGAAACAGATAGATAGAACAGAATAGGATAGCAAATATTCAACTATAGCATTAGGATAAAGGTAAGGAAACTACCAAAGCAAAGATGATCTTATCACTCTAACTACAAACTCATAACACGAGTTGGAATAAGAAATGAAAACAATAATTTAGGAGGGGAAGAGCAAAGGGACTAAATCAGTCTAGGCCAAGTAAGTAAGAGACCACCAGAGAATAGACTATATCATACCTGAGATTCTAAATACAAACTTCAGGGTAGCCACTAAACTAAAAATCAGAACAGAGCCACAAAACGTAAATAAGGAAAAATCTAAGAAACCCAGCATAAGAAATTGCAGAAGTCAATGGGTAGGCTAAAGCACGCAGGATGAGAAACAAAGGTAATGCAGGAAATCCAGATAACAAGCGACAGATTGACAGCATTAAGTCCACATGCATCAATAATCACCCTCAATGTAAACAGATTGAACACTCCAATAAAAAGACACAGAGTGGCAAAATGGATTAAAGAACAAGACCCAACAATTTGTTGCCTCCAGGAAACACACCTCAGCCCCAAGGACAAAGACAGGCTCAGAGTGAAGGGGTGGAGGACAATACTTCAAGCTAATAGCAAGCAAAAGAAAGCAGGTGTTGCAATTCTTTTATGAGACAAAATGGATTTCAAAACAAGGCAGGTAAAGAGAGACACAGAGGGACGATATATAATGATCAAAGGGACACTTCATCAAGAAGAAATAACACTTATAAATATCTTTGCACCCAACATAGGAGCACCAAAGTTCATAAA
>NW_025796043.1:0-3034 GCF_021613505.1 Equus quagga
CCCCTGGCCTGTTAGCCTGGGGATCTGCCGCACTGACTAGAGCACCAATTTAATCCAGTTTAGCCTCCAGGGCAGGCAGCCTCCCCTTGGGACTGGCCCAACCCAACAAGTTGCCCGAGGGGTTAAATTGGTGCTCTAGTCAGTGCGGCAGATCCCCAGGCTAACAGGCCAGGGGAAGAACTCCAATGGTGTCTGCCAGCATCTGTATCAGCACACCTGAACTAGGCCACAATAATGGCTGCTGCCAAAGTCTCAGTCCCTACGGAGGTCTCACTTCTCACCCAAATGCACCCACAGCCTGTCAAGTGAGTCTCTTTTCACCTCGGGACTGTGCACCTTTCTTTCTGGTGATTTTAGATTACTTTCTGAAATGGGTGAATTTGTGAGTTGGCCCTTTAAGAGAAGACTTTTTTCCCCTCATGTCTGATCACTTTTCTAAGGGTATTCCCCACTGTAGTTAGTAGCCAGCAAAGCCAGGTATGGTGACACTTGTCTCAGTTGTCCAAAAGCTGCTTATAGTGGTAATGCTCCCCTGGTCAGATCCCCTGCTCCTCCAGGGAAGGCTTCGTAACTTAGGATTGCTCCCAGCTGCCTGTGAAGTGTGGTAGCTGGAAGGTGGCTTTTTCTCTCCAGAAAGAAATTTCTGCCTCTTTCTCCTTAGTCAGCACTGTCCCTTGTTGCAGGGGTTCTTTTTACCCAGTTTTCAGTTCTCTCTTGGGGGTAATTGTTCCAAGAGTAGTTGTAAATTTGTTGTGTCCATGGGAGGAGGTGATTTCAGAGTCCACCTACAGTGCCATCTTGACACCGTTTCCTATCTACTTTATAAGAGTCATTCACAATGATTAGTTGAGATAACAGAAGTAAATGTTCCTTGAAAAAGTAACTTAAAGACCCCATGTATGAGTAAACATGAACAAACAAGATTTGTTATTATGAAAAGTTACAGTGGAAAAATAACCTTTCACTTAACTGCTGTGCCACCAGGCTGGGCCTGCATACATATATTTTTATTACTATATTTATCTGTATATATATTTTTAAAACTGAGTTCACACTGATACTTCCAGTTCCAATCCAACACCATAAAGTTCAGGTTAGCCTTCCCACTTCCATATTTGTAACTTCTTTCTCTGACAGTGACAAATCTGGCTCTTCTTACCTATATTATATTTACCTATTTGATCAATCAGGTAGATCCAGATTGGCTGATCCATTCCACTGTAAGAAACATATTTTCTAATTAGAATATAGTGTTTGTGTAGAGTATCTTTTGACTTTAGTTTTATAATATCAGCCAAAATACTGTTTTCTAAAGTAGTTTAGGTTAATTATTTTCTTTTCCTCCAAATTGCTTATGATTATGTTATTCATTTGTAATACAGTTCATTCATTTGTTACAATTTTTATTTCATTTTGGGTTACCCCAGATCCTGGTTGATTTTTAAAAATTTATATACTCATTCTTTCTGGTTTGCACAAGTCTATAGGTTTTGAAAAATGTATAAAGCCATTTATCCACCGCTATGATCATGATATGGAATAATTTTATCACCCTCAAAACACCTTCATGCTGCCTCTTTGTAAAATACTCCTCCCACCACTTTGTATCCTTGACTCTAATTTTTTTAATCCCTAAAATCCTGTCCTTCAGCATGTAATGTAAATGAAATAATATAATATGCACATTTTTAAGTATGGCTTCTTTCACTTAGCAAAATGTATTTAAGCTTCATCCATGTTGTGTGAATCAATACTTTGTTCCTCTTTATTGCTGAGTAGTATTTTATTGTACAAGTGTACTATGGTGGATTTTCCAATCACCAGTTGAAGAACATCTGTTTCTGCAATTTGTCAATTATGAATAAAGTTGCAGTAAACATTCACATACAGGTTTTGTGAATAAAAGTTGTCATTTTGGGTGAATAAATACCTAGTAGCAGCATTGCTGGGTTGTATGGTAAGTGTATGTTTAACTTAATAAGAAACTGCCAAACTGTTTTCCAGAAGGGCTGAGTCATTTTGCATCCCCTCCAGCAATGTGTAAGAGTTCCAGCTGCTCTGAATCCTCACTAGCATTTAGTACTATCATCATCCTCATTACAGGCAAGTAAATGGAGATTAAGAGATGTTTAAAAACTTGTGCAAGGTCAGAAATGTGTGTCAGGACTGAAATTTGAATGCAAATCCACTGGGTTCCAGATCCAGTTATTTTTCCACTGCAACTTTTCATAATAACAAATCTTGTTTGTTCATGTTTACTCATACATGGGGTCTTTAAGTTACTTTTTCAAGGAACATTTACTTCTGTTATCTCAACTAATCATTGTGAATGACTCTTATAAAGTAGATAGGAAACGGTGTCAAGATGGCACTGTAGGTGGACTCTGAAATCACCTCCTCCCATGGACACAACAAATTTACAACTACTCTTGGAACAATTACCCCCAAGAGAGAACTGAAAACTGGGTAAAAAGAACCCCTGCAACAAGGGACAGTGCTGACTAAGGAGAAAGAGGCAGAAATTTCTTTCTGGAGAGAAAAAGCCACCTTCCAGCTACCACACTTCACAGGCAGCTGGGAGCAATCCTAAGTTACGAAGCCTTCCCTGGAGGAGCAGGGGATCTGACCAGGGGAGCATTACCACTATAAGCAGCTTTTGGACAACTGAGACAAGTGTCACCATACCTGGCTTTGCTGGCTACTAACTACAGTGGGGAATACCCTTAGAAAAGTGATCAGACATGAGGGGAAAAAAGTCTTCTCTTAAAGGGCCAACTCACAAATTCACCCATTTCAGAAAGTAATCTAAAATCACCAGAAAGAAAGGTGCACAGTCCCGAGGTGAAAAGAGACTCACTTGACAGGCTGTGGGTGCATTTGGGTGAGAAGTGAGACCTCCGTAGGGACTGAGACTTTGGCAGCAGCCATTATTGTGGCCTAGTTCAGGTGTGCTGATACAGATGCTGGCAGACACCATTGGAGTTCTTCCCCTGGCCTGTTAGCCTGGGGATCTGCCGCACTGACTAGAGCACCA
>NW_025796044.1:0-12490 GCF_021613505.1 Equus quagga
TTCTCGGGAGCTGTGCCGTCATGTATGATCAAACACTATCCAAAAGTATTCCGACAGGAGACCAATGACAGTTCAACTGTCAACAGCTCTGTGAACCTTCCTCCCCAGAGAACGTTAGTTAGAAAGAGATCCGCACTGTGGAGCAGGTCACCTGGATGAACTGGAGGACCTGTCATCCCCTTGAACTACCAAGGAAATGATTGTTGCTGAGGACTCAAATTAACTGTCAAAGACAGAGAACTTAAGTCTCTCCGGTGAATATCAGCTCTCGATCACTAGATTAAACGATGACACCAGAATCTCTAGAATTGGAAAGGGAAGCAATAAAATGTGCATTGTATTCGTGGCCTTCCTATAGCTCTGCAGGTCCTATGGAAATCAAGAATATTCAATGGAAGGGAAAAGGGAAACTTTCTGAAACTTGTCTTCATATGTGAGCAGCAGGCGCTTCCTGTACTGCTGTCTTCTGTTATGACAGAGATAGAAACCATCATGTATGTCAGCAAAATAGTCCCATGTCTCATTGCTAAATTTTGGGAGGAGAGACTCTTTCTTTAATCCCAGGGGATCCTCTCTACTTTTCACACTATTCTAGTTAGATAAGGTGTTGTTGAAGAGTTTTCTTTGATTTGTATTTTAAAACTCATGCACCCCTCAGATTGTCTCTGAGGTAGGAGGCCAGGCCATTCAGGGAACACGCATGAGGCCTGAGTCAGGTCAGTCTCTGCACTGAGTCGCCAGCTGTGAGGAGGACCTGACAGTCCCAGAACTCTTGTGCAGGAGAGCCTGACACTGGGACTCACTGATCACAGTCATCGGTCCTTCCCGATGGAGGAAGGGCTTGCCCTCCAGGCTGCGAATCCCAGGAGGCAGCTGCTTCCTTGTGTGCTGCTCCACCTGTGGGATGAGCCCACCAGGCCGCCAGCAGAGCTGAGCCTTCCTCTGAGCAGCTGCCAGCCACCAGAGTGGCGTTCCTTTCTTTTCTGCTTCCTCAGCATTGACTGAAGGTCCCATGCTGCCTCAAAGAGACATTCCAAGAGCTGGCATCCCTGGTAAGGCCCTGACTTGAGGCCCCAGTTCCTAAAACCCTTTCCTATAAAAGAGTGACTTCTATGTAGTCGCCAAGAGAATCTTCAGGGAATCTATTATGGGGTGTCTTTAAAAAGAGGCCAAAGGGCTCCATAAGAAACGGACATGGAGCTCTAGGACAAGTACTGAAAAGGATTAGGTTCTAAACTTCGTAAAGTATAAGAAAGACAAATGAGGATAGGCAAAAATATGACCCAATGGGAAACTAAGTCATTTAAGATAGTGAATTGCACCAACTCTTTCTTCATTGACTAAGGCAATCATTGGATTTCTATCCTTCCTTCTATTCATGTGATATGCAATAATGATTAATTGTTCTGGAATGTGAAAACAATCTTGCCTTCATGAACTTAACTCTCATAAAGCTTTTCGTGTTGCATTTCCTCCAGAATTTTCATTTCTTTATCTGTAGCACTGGTGCATTTCTGTCATCCTGTTTCATGACTTCCTCCTTGCTGGAATTGACCACATGTTACAATGCAGACGTCAGCATTGCACTTCCTAGCAGGGAAGGCTTGGACCAAAGAAACGGGCAAACTGGAAGACTGTGGTCAAGGTTCTGGATTAGTGTTAACAAGACCGGGAACCTTACATTTCCAGAAAAGCCACAATCTCCTTGTTGAACACAGCAGTAAAACTCAGAGACAAATCATAAGCAAAATGTAGCACAGTGAAGAGAGATTTGTGACGTTAAAGTGAAGACATACGTTGTGTTCAGATCCAACAAGAACTCGTATCATTTGCAGTTCATAAATGGGGAAAAGTAGTAGCAGATTTCTTCAAAACAGTACTTTATTCTAGGGATGAAGTCTAAAAATTTCTATTGGGTGCCCTATTAATAAATACATTGTGATTCTTTTCAGTTTTCCCTTTTTGCCTCTTTAGTCCAATGTTGCTCTGCTACACACATTTGAGTGCCCAATATCTCCATATTGGCTTATTGGAAGGCCATCCTTATGATACAAGGGCAATCAGGTACAAATTGTGTTGAGCTGTGTGGTGTCAAGAACACAGGACTGAGAGTCAAGGGACTGTGTGATAGGCCTACCACTGACACAAACTAGACATATGACTTGGGCAAGAAAGTCACCTGGCTTAACAGTTGTGCCTGGAAGCAAGAGGTGTGCCTGGGCCCACACAATCTCCAGGTTCCCCTATATTTCTTGAACCTGTCCAAACTAGTTCCTGCCCTCCAAAAGTTTGCTATCCAGGAGAAAAGTCAGACATATCCATGGACCATTCTGCTACCAAGCAAATGCCCATGGTGGTTTCATAGAAGTGGAATGATGCATGTGGAGAAAATGACTTTGCAAGATTCTCTGAAATTCTCTAAAAGGAGGCATTTACAGAGTTGGACTTTGAGTCATGGTTCAGATGTTATAGAACTGTTGGGAAAGTGCAGAGGGAAGGAAAACCTTGACCAGAACAGCAAAGTGGGGTTGTAATATATAGCAACTTCAGAAGTGGTCAGCGCACAAACTGTATTGGTGAGAAGTAAGCCACTGGGAATGTGCTGGTGAGAATGCCTGGACAAAAGGCAGAGTATGGGTTGACCCATAGCTCACAGTAATTCCATGTTAAGACGTGGTCACAATGCTCTGTTTTGTATCAGATTCTACAGATAGATATTGTTTCTGCCACACTTGAACTATTAAACTATTCAACAGTCAGTATTTTAAGTGGAACCATGCCTGGCACTTCATAAGTTCTATATAAGTTTTCTTAAATAGAAAGTAAATAAAAGAACTTCCCAATATTCGCACTCGCCTTCTTGACATTCTTTGATGTGTCTCTTAATTTCTCACTATGTCATTTGATGATAGGAGAACGTAAAGTAGCAGACTTGAATGTCAGTCCCAGCTCAAGAGAAAGATCTTTGTTTGACTTATAAAGAATCAAATGGTTTTATCTGTTGAGAAAGACGTTAAACATCATTTGGGTGACTGTTAAGTGAGTTAACTCTGCTGCAAATTATTCTGTGATCAAATATAGTCATCCACTGAAAGTATATTTGTCAGCTTAAGATAATAAGAACAACTTATGCAATACCTGTTTTCATATAACTAAGACTATCTTTTTATCAACTAAAAGATTGTCTTTCCACGGGTGTTTCTAGGTGTAATTGTGCAATAACTACACAATCGGATATCTAAGCGTGCTTTTATACCAAATCATTCCGAGAATCCATCATTTGTGGTCGGGAAACGACGCCTCTGTTCTTCAGGTGGATTTCTAGATGATCAAGCCCAAAGGAGGAGCCACACCTAGCGACGGCTGGTTTCTTGCCCACTAAATCCAGGCTCCCGGCATTCTCCCATCAGCCCACATTATCCCACTCACCTTCGTTCCACACACATTAGGAAAGGAGGATGGGCAGCGGGTTCAGAAAGGCTCACAACCAAAACATACTATGAAATGGAACTCAAGGTCTCTAATGAGACGGACACACATTTACTCTGAGGTGGCTATGCTGCTGACTGAGGTGTCATGAATGTCTTGTATATGCAACGGGAGGGTTAACTGGAAGGAAGTTATATTTCCCAATATGAAGTGCCTGTGTGGGTATATTTCTTTGTTTTATATAATGCAGGATGATCAAAGAATACAAGAAAAAAAGCTACTCTGCCCCATAGAAATTCACTTTCCCTTTCTGAGACTGTTTTCATTCTTCTCCTTCGCAGCAATTGAAATATGTGGGAGAACAGAGTTGTGACTCAAGCCCATGCCAGAGTCCAGGAGACTTCTAAGACCCTAGAGATGCCCGAGGACCAGGGGCTTGTTAAATGAGAGTTGGCCATGAATTAGAGTAAACTCTGGAGTGACAAGACCAATTAAGCCAAAACGCACCCAGTTCTGCCCACCTAGGGTGAGGTGCAGAGCTCACCCAAACAGGGTGTTGCAGCCTGTAACAGCCCCCAGCGAGCAAGGATGGGCTGAGTAGCGTGGGGAAGTGTGTGTTTCATCTCTAAGACCAATGAGCCAGGGGCAGGCCCAGGAAAGAGTCATCGTCTTTGTAGTAGACACATAGGATGAGCAGGTGGATGAACAGCACTTAAGACTTGTGTCAGTAGAGTCAAGTCTGTGATGGAGATGTATATTGATGAAAACACACAAACGGAGCACCAGTATCTCAGAGAACCCCAGCAGAGCCTTGCTGTCCTCTGGCTTCTCCAGAAAAGGGAGCGCAGGTTTGGAGAGGCGTGGCTCCTCAAAGAAATCTTTGACCTCACTATGGAGCAAATGTGGCCACTTCTCTCTGCTCCCCAGTTCCTGTTCTTTCAGCCAGAGCTCACTTCCTGGCAGATCAGTGGCCTGCTGGGAGTCTGTGAAAAAAAAATGCAGTCTTCTCCTCCTGAGTAGGGAAAAACACACCTCTCCAACTCCTGTGTGCTTCTCCCTGACTTTTACACAGAACACTTCACTGCTGACACTTAAATGCTCCCCAGATGTGGTGGGGGGGAAGTTTCCCCACCCCAAGCAATTCTCCACAATACCAGCTGGCTGTCCTCCAGTTTCACTCGATTCTGACACTCCGGTGGCAGAACCCACAAGTTAAGGGCTCAGGCTCACGAGACTGCTCCCACCCCACTTCAGATGCAAATCACAAAGAGCAGGCCCCGACATTCCCCACAACTTAGATCGGATTTGCTACAAATCCGAGGTAGCCACGACTCCTCCTCGGGTTCCACTGACTTGCTAGAGGGATAAAAGAATTCAACGAAACCCTTCCTTCCACTGACCAGTTTATGAAAGGATATGAGAAAGGGTATAGATGAACATCCAGATGAAGAGATCCAGTGGGCCACGTCTGGGAGGGTCTTGAGTGCAGGAGCTTCTGCTCCCATGGTCTTAGGGTGTGTCACCTGCCTGGAACACAGATGTGTTCACCCATCTGGAAGATCCCTGACCCATGTACTACTGACATTTTATGAAGGCTTCCTTATGTAGGCATGCTCCATATGAGCTCCATTTTCAGCCCTTCTCCCTTATCAAGAGAATGGAGGAGGTGAGACTAAAAGTTCCAAGCTTCTACTCATGGCTTGGTCTTTCTGGTGACCAGCTATCATCCAGGGGCTATCCAGGAGCCCACCTAGAGTCTCCTCATGAGAACAAAAGACAGTTCTTTCAACCAGGAAGTGACAACAGTTTCAGGAGAAGTGTGTCAGGAACCAGGGTCAAAAACCAAATACTAGAACCAACGATGCCCCTAGTGCTGTTACTTCTGAGGAAATTCCAAGGGTTTCAGGAGCTCTGTGCCCAGAACTGCCACAGAGGGGCCAGAGACCAATGCATATGATCTCACAGAGTCATATTGGAAGGTGACTCCTTGCATTCCAAAGCCTGATTTTCTACGTCAACATGACACCCACCACTCAGTCCCTCGGCAAACAAAGCAGAAAATCAGGACTCATCAAGCTCCCTGCTGGTCCTAGTTGTCCACACTGGCATTCTCCATGTCCCCCAGCTACTGTAGCTGTTCACACTGGGGACTGTCGTGCACCACGGAAATTATCCCGATGGGTGAAGAGGCTGTAGACAGATGAAAACAACAGCAGATACCATAGGCATGCTCTTGCACATGTGCCTTGATGAGAATATAGGCGAATGCACTGAAATGCTCTCATTCCCGTGAATGCCGTGTGAAACTCTGTGACTTACAGAGAACAGACATTCTGTTCACGCCCCTATTCCAAGGAGTCAGAAAAATTAACCACTTAGTCATCAGAAAGGACAATCCCTAGGGAATCCCCACTTCAGTTCCCACTGCCAAAACATGTCCAAGGGTGTCACCAGGGAATTCCTCTAGGACTCAAAGTGCCCTCTCTAAAAGGTACAGGTAAGACGTGAGGCTTCAAGGGCCTGGACGGGGTAGGAGGGGGAAGGTAAGGCCTACTCCAAGAAGGAGAATATTTGTAGGGCACACCATGGAGCCTGGAAATGGCTGCTGAACACTGGACTCAAACCCGGACCCTGGACTTGGCCCAAACGTCCACTCTAAAGATCAGAACTTTAGCTCACCTGACCCAGGCCTGGCTTCTGGCTGGGCCACACATGGGTCCAAGATCCAGAGAGTGAAGACTGTCTAATTTAGGCAGAGTGAGAAGTAATTTGGTCAAGACAGCATATGAAACATTCAAAGAAAATGAGAATGTGCTTAGTTCCTAAGTTTGAAAGTACTAAATTGGTCTGTGAAAAGATTTGTGGGTATCAGTACGTGTGTGTGTGTGTGTGTGTGTGTGTGTGTGTGTGTGTGTGTGTTTACGTACAGCAAGTCCCATTAGGCTTGGTGAAGCTTTGCTGACTTTAGAAGTGTAAATGCTACCAACATAAAATACAGCATTTGGAGATTTAATGACTTACATTTTTAACATACTTATTTTAAATAATAAATCATTTGTTTGAATTTTTGTGTCATTGGTTTTGAGTGAAGATTGCAAAGGTGGATGGAAACGATAACAACTTAAATACTCAAAATTAAAGAAGTATAAAATAAAGTTCACCTTCTGGATTGACGACACCAAAGAACTTGTTCTGTGGAAAAACGGAGCTGTGATTGGAACAACATGGAAGAAGCTGAAGGACGTTTTGCTCAATGAAAGAAGCTACACAGAGAAAGACAAATACTGCATGGGATCAATCACGTGCGAATTATAAAATAAAGAAAAAAAAAGGTTAACCTCATAGAAACAGAGTAGAAAAGTGGTGGCCAGGAGCTGGCTGTGGAGGATAAATAGGGAGAGGCTGGTGAAAGGCTACAAACTCTCAGCTCGGAGACGAAGAAGGTCTGAGCATCTACAATATGAAACGGTGACTGCAGTTGATAACACTGAATGGAGTCCCTGGAATCAGCTGAGACGCGAGCCCAGAACTGTCCCCCCCCCCCCCCGCCCCCCACCCACACACACAGAGTCAAGATGGCAGGTGAAAACAACAATGGGACTGGAGGACAGAGGAGAACGTGGGAGGAGAAATCCCTGGGCAATACCCAAATTCCTGGGAGAACTTCCCACTTGAAAGGCTAAGAAATTGGTGGGTTCAAACCACGATCTCCAGGAGATCCAGGGAACCAGGTGATACCCGGCTTCCAGGGGGAAAGAATAGAAAGTCAACTAAGGTCTAGAAGGCTCAGGACGGAGGCCTGGAGTTGTAGGCTGGATGGTGGGGGAGGAGCTGTGGTCCAGCCCGCTCCCCTTCGGTCCCCTCCCCAGCCCTCAGGAGCCCTTTGTGACAGGGCCACAGGTCTGTCATGGGGGCCTGGGGTAATCATCTCCGGGCCACTCCCAGAGCTCAGTTGCCTCAGGGCAGCACTGCACTCCAGACATGGAGAATCCTCTCTGGTTTCTGAAAAGCACTCTCGCCACCTGGCTGAGTTCCACTTCCACTTCCTGGGCGATGGATACCATCCTCGCCTTCTTGTGTGGACTGGGGCTCGTCCTCATTTTCCTTCCCTCCCTCCGCAGGAATCCATCCTTACGACCCCTGCTGAAACGGAGAAACGTCAGGAAGGTAAGAAAGCCTTGGCTGAGACCCAATAGAAGATCATTCTCTCTTCCTCTCTACTAGGGTTTCCACTTTTATGAATCAACTCGAGGGGCTCTGTGGATGGGAAAGAATAGAACAGCATCCTTCTAGGGACGAGCCAGGCCTGGCAGGCAGGAATTAGAGTGGGCACAAGGATGTCCATCCCGAGGTCTCAGAGCAGGAGTCCAGGGCACAGGCCCCAAAGCAGCGACCGCAGGCAGAGGACTGGACACTGGGTTGGATCTGTGTGCGAGCACAGGCCCTGAGGACTGCTTCCCCAGCCCCCTTCCCCTGGAGGAGATCATGGGCGAGCCATCCTCTGTCGGGGCAGATGTGAGTGCGGTGCTGAGCCCCGAGAGCCTCCAGGCAGGGGCTGGAGTGGGGCTCCGGCCTCGGGCAGCAGAGTCCTCCCTGAGAAAGCTCAGAGGCATGTGTAGGTCAGACAGCGTGCGTGTTCTTGAACAGAGGAACAGTGGTGGGAGCAATCCACGGTGGGGGTCTCACCTGGAACATCCTTCCTGATGTTCCTCAAAGAAGGAACACACAAAACACCCATTCTAGGTTCAGTTATCCACTTTCAAAAGGAGTCGAAAGAAAGAACCACCACAGAGCTCCAGGAGTTCAAGGTAGAAAGTCACCTTGCTCCTGATCGCTGAGCTTCTGCCCCTGGTCTAGAGAGAGCACAGGGAGCCTTGGCTCTGAGCCCCTGGAGTTGTTTGTTTGTTCTCACCTCTCAGCCTCAAGTGGAGCCAAGGGGGAGGGGCAGCAGGAGTCGGAAGAAAAGTGGAGCTCTGCAAGGTAAGCCTCTGCCATTCAGCCCTGTGCCCCGAAAGCTGGCCGCCATCTCTCCTGTCCCTGAGCGCCCAGCTTCGCGGCCTCCCAGGAAGCGGGGGCCAGAGCGTGTCCCTCAGGAGGCAGAGACCTCTGGGAGGCTCCCGGGAAGGAGAGGAGATCTCAGACACTTGCCAGTGTCTGTGCCTGTGCCGGGAAGGAAGCCCCAAGCCCGCAGGGACCGGGCAATGGAGGATGAGTAGCAGGGGCCTGTGGGCTGTAGCGGACGTGGAGGCACTTGGTCAATGACAAACCTCAGCCCATCGTGCGCCTTGCCGTCCGCCTCGGGGATCACGTAGCCTTGGACTATGCTGCCTGGGCTCCAGAGTCGGCCCTCCCTATGGTCGCCCCTAAAGGGACATCGCAGGCAGCCTCGGGTAAGAGCCCTGGGCCCCTGCCTTCAGCACCGTGACCCGGTCTCCTGGTTTCTAGCTTACAGACAAGGCCTGAAAGCACTGGCAGAAGCTTGCGGGCTGACTTCCCTTCTGCGAAGGTGAGAATCTTCCCCTTCTCTCCTGGCTGCTTCTTCCTCCCAGAGCCTCGGAGGTGGCCCCAGGGCTGCAGGCAGCTGCGGGGCTGAGCTGGGAGAGGGACCATGGCCACAGGGGCTGGCTAAGGGCCTGGGGGGAGGGCGGGCGGCAGAACTTTGTGAAGTGAGAGTGGGGCCCGGGGAGGGCCCTGGGCCTCAGTGGCCCCCTGCCTGGCCTGCCCAGCCTGGCAGGCCCCTCAGCCCCCGGCTGCAGCTTGTACCTCCTGTCTCCCGCGGCGACCCGGACAGGCTGCCTTCCAACGGTGCCTGTCATCGGCTGTCCTGTCCACACTCCCCTGGGGACGTGTGGAAACCAGTGTCCGCCAGAGCCCAGCAGCCATGCATGGAGCCCCTGGAAGACGCTGTTCACGCCGCGTCTCCAGCGCTTTCCCCGGCTCCTCTGACCGAGCACCCTCCCCCTCCACCGGGCTGCACCTCTGGAGGGGCCCACTCAAAAGCCACCTCTGTCACTGTCTTACGAAAACCTCCTCAGCCCCCAGCGGGGGAGAAACAAAACAGGCTCCAAACTCCAGAGTCCCTTCCTAGCCTGGCCCTTCCCCTCCCTGCTCCGTCACCAGCCTGGGAGAAAATCCAGAAGGGCCTGGGAGGGTCCCTAACTGTGGGCGGCCAGGGACCCTCCGGGGCCCCTCCGACTGGACAGGTGGGCAGGCCGCCTCCTCTGACCATCACACGCAGGCTCATGGGCGGAAGCTGGCAGAGCGGCGCCGGAGTCGGGGCTGAGCGAGGCCGTCCAGGCTGGAAAGCAGGTTCCTCCACGGCCAGGACTGAGCCAAAGAAGGAGAGTCGGGCAGGGACCTCCCCAGACCCCTGCTGTGGGGTAGCAGGCCTGGAGGGGAGCTCAGCCTCCCAGTCTCCCACAGCTCAAGGGGCCGGGGCTCTTGTGCAGGCCGAGGAAGCCCTTCTCTGGTACCTCACCTGGAGATCCACACTGCCGGCCCCCTCCAGAACCGGCAATGTGCCTGGGAGAGATCCAGTGTCTCCAGGGTCCCGGAAAAGCACCTCTCCACCCACACATTCGGCCGCAGCTGCCCAAGAGCCTAAGGAGCTGCGCCTTCCAACAAAGCTCGCGAGCCAGCTGGAGCTGCCGGGGAAGCTCCCGGCCCAGAAGCAGCCTCAAGGCCGTGCTGCCGGCATGCTCCTTCAAGACCCTCCTACTCATGGTCTCCATGCCACGTGGTCTCCAGGCCAGGTGCCACATGCCCTCCCATCAAGGGCACGGAGGAGCCAGGGGCAGCAGCAGCCCAGGAGACCAAAACGGAAGGCCCCGTGGAAGAGTCAGCTTCCCCCGATTGAGGAGACAGAGGAGGAGATGAGTCCCGGGGCAAGAGGGGATGAAGAAAGACTCGCGGGACTGAGGGCTTCCCAAGCCAGCAGGACGAGCCACCCTCCCCAGGTCGGGGGACTAGGAGACACCCTTGGGAGCAAATGCCTCCAGCTCCTGCCACACAAGGCACCGGTCTTGCCAGAAGGCCGCTTCACTAAAGGCCTGAGCCGCTTTCTGCCATGCCTAAGGCCCAGCAAGGAAGACCAAGAACCGGCAGATCCCCTTCCAGAAGGCAAGCCTGCGGCAGCCACGCCCCACAGCCAGGAACCTGGCAGAAACAGCTCGGCCGTGGACGGCAAGGCTCTGGAAGCTCAGCAGTCGGGGACCTCCTTTGGACGGGCCCTGCGAGAGAGACTGGGCCTTGGCCGAAGACTTCGTGCCTCCCTGTCAAGGCAACGCAAAGGCCGATTTCTGGCCTGGCTAGCTGGGCGCTCCTGCTCCCACGGGGTTCCCTCCCTCCCACACCAACGAGAGTGAGGATCCATGACAGTCAGCAAGCCACCCGCAGGGGCCACGGCTGTCCTAACAAGAGTGAGTAGAGGAGACGCTGGCATGGCAACTGGACCTTGCCACCCAGGGAGCCGCGGACTTTCCCACAATAAACGTGTCTTTTTGGGACAGGTGGTGGCCTCTGTCTGTGCCCTTCTCGGGGAAGGGACAGGACCTGGGTCTGCCCTGCCTGAGGGTCTGCTTTGGCTTCCAGAAGGGGCGGGGCTGTGGAGGGAGGCGGATCACAGCGTGGCCTACCCACTCTCACCCTGATTCCCTCACTGCGCCGGAAGTTTCCATCATGCCCTCATGACAAAGACAAATGCAAGCCTTTAGGATCCTTGAAGACAAGCAAAAGCTCTAAACACCCAGCCCAGGATGGGGCTCAGCCTGTCCTCTCCTGTGTTCTCTCTCCCTTGAACTTGTGGGGCTGTGGGGAAGGCGTTTGCACAGGCTGAAATTCCCCCTGAGGCTCCGGGAAGTGTCAGAGACACATTCACACGTCCCAGGGTCCGGAGGGGAGTCTGGGGGCAGTGCCAGCCCCTAGTCCAGAGAGGGGAGACACCTGGCCGCTCACCCCCAGCTCGTGGTGGGACAAGAATGACGCCTGCCCCAGGAGCTTCTTCTCTCCCGGGTGGAGCTGGATGGAGAAGGGCCTGTGGACCCCTCTCAGCTCAGCGTTGCCCTCCCTCGGTCCCTGTTCCACTCTGGAGCAGCAGCACCGAGGAGGAGGACTGTGCTTAGGCTCTGAGGGCGGGTGGATGGGCATCACAGACGACGCTGAGGGCCTGTCCCCTCGGCCTCAGAGGAGCGAATGGCCCTGCTCTCCTGCACCCGCCATCTCCTCCTGGAGAAAGGATCTGGGTTGGGACTGTGTGGTGGTCACCATCTGATGGTGGGACACTGTGCGCCTAGGGTGCGATGTGGAGGAAGGAGGCAAAGTGGCACCACACTTTCCCATTGACCTTCTAAGCATAGTTTTTCCTTTGTCCAGAGTTTCGCTATTACAAAGAAAGCTGCTTTCAGTTCATGTGCAGCTTTCTGTGTGAACACAAATTTTTTTTCTGTACAGTAATTATCAACGGCAATGAAAGATGCCAGTTTGAAAATGGGCACACTGCCCAGGATCTTAGAAAGAAACGCAATATGCTTTTAGGATCAAAAAGGTTGAAAGGTTGAAACAGGTCACAGAGAGTAAACCTAATACCATATCATAGATGTGACCAGTTTCCTGAGGAAAAATCTAGTACCTAACGCCCTAGATAGGAGCTGACAAGGTTCTCGGGAGCTGTGCCGTCATGTATGATCAAACACTATCCAAAAGTATTCCGACAGGAGACCAATGACAGTTCAACTGTCAACAGCTCTGTGAACCTTCCTCCCCAGAGAACGTTAGTTAGAAAGAGATCCGCACTGTGGAGCAGGTCACCTGGATGAACTGGAGGACCTGTCATCCCCTTGAACTACCAAGGAAATGATTGTTGCTGAGGACTCAAATTAACTGTCAAAGACAGAGAACTTAAGTCTCTCCGGTGAATATCAGCTCTCGATCACTAGATTAAACGATGACACCAGAATCTCTAGAATTGGAAAGGGAAGCAATAAAATGTGCATTGTATTCGTGGCCTTCCTATAGCTCTGCAGGTCCTATGGAAATCAAGAATATTCAATGGAAGGGAAAAGGG
>NW_025796045.1:0-1063 GCF_021613505.1 Equus quagga
CTTCAAATTTAAGACTAAAGCTGTTCCCATTGATGTGTTTGGGCCTAATGCATTCGTGACAGTTAGACTCAGACACAATGAGCAACGCTACCTTACAGACAAATCACTTGAAGATGTCCCACCCGGTAACACCATGTAAAACCTTTCCAACCCTGTGCTTCTCTCTTATAGTCAAAGACAAGACTTCATTGTGCCTTATAATGAGAAAGGAGAATAGTGCCAACATTTTTATACTTGAAAATTGTACTGAAATTTGATTTTTTCATATTTTTATTCACATCATGTTTGATTTTCCACTTTGTCCTTGCAAACACGTGCTCCCAAACAAACAATATACATTTGTGTCTCTGAATCTCCTTTGTTTTCTTGGGCTTCTCATTCTCAAGGCATATTTTCAGGGATCCAGCTCCACAGCCATGGCCTGAGAGCATTGATTTGATGTAGGGGATAAAGCGAGTAAGAAAAGAGCAGCTCACTCCCCTCTACAGCTCACAGGACTGACTGATCTCTTGGCTCTCCAGTGGTCTCAAATAATGAGCAAACAAGACTTCCACTGAATGCTGATACCAAACACTCTTATAGGTGAAGGTGAGGGAAAGACAACACTGCCATATCCCTGCACAAACAAATGCTTGAAATGCAGAGGTGGGTGCCTTAAATGACTGGACACCTCCTGCAAGGAAGATGAAAGTAATTAATTTGGTCTGGGACAGTGCAAAATCAGAACTGTGAGGAGCACAAACACAAAAGGCCCCTCTGAATGAGTGGATCCAAGCTCTCTGTTGCTTTACTTAACACAATTTTTCTTTGTATTTCAAGTTGGTTCTCTCAAACTTTTACAATGTTTGATAAGTTGCCTGACCCAAAACCCACTTGGCCTAAGTTGGATTTCTGGTTTCGCTGAGGTATCTCAAAGAAGTGTTGCAGTTTCTCCTTTGGGGCAAGAATCAAGCCTTGCCAGACATGATCTTAAGTAAAGGGAAGGATAAAGTGTCCTCCACAGATAGCTACAACTAAAGTTACAAACACGTTAGTGCGTATCTTCAAATTTAAGACTAAAGCT
>NW_025796046.1:0-1063 GCF_021613505.1 Equus quagga
AGCTTTAGTCTTAAATTTGAAGATACGCACTAACGTGTTTGTAACTTTAGTTGTAGCTATCTGTGGAGGACACTTTATCCTTCCCTTTACTTAAGATCATGTCTGGCAAGGCTTGATTCTTGCCCCAAAGGAGAAACTGCAACACTTCTTTGAGATACCTCAGCGAAACCAGAAATCCAACTTAGGCCAAGTGGGTTTTGGGTCAGGCAACTTATCAAACATTGTAAAAGTTTGAGAGAACCAACTTGAAATACAAAGAAAAATTGTGTTAAGTAAAGCAACAGAGAGCTTGGATCCACTCATTCAGAGGGGCCTTTTGTGTTTGTGCTCCTCACAGTTCTGATTTTGCACTGTCCCAGACCAAATTAATTACTTTCATCTTCC
This sequence comes from Equus quagga, assembly GCF_021613505.1. Lineage (NCBI taxonomy): Eukaryota > Metazoa > Chordata > Mammalia > Perissodactyla > Equidae > Equus > Equus quagga. The sequence goes on from NW_025796046.1 coordinate 385, forward strand.
TTGCAGGAGGTGTCCAGTCATTTAAGGCACCCACCTCTGCATTTCAAGCATTTGTTTGTGCAGGGATATGGCAGTGTTGTCTTTCCCTCACCTTCACCTATAAGAGTGTTTGGTATCAGCATTCAGTGGAAGTCTTGTTTGCTCATTATTTGAGACCACTGGAGAGCCAAGAGATCAGTCAGTCCTGTGAGCTGTAGAGGGGAGTGAGCTGCTCTTTTCTTACTCGCTTTATCCCCTACATCAAATCAATGCTCTCAGGCCATGGCTGTGGAGCTGGATCCCTGAAAATATGCCTTGAGAATGAGAAGCCCAAGAAAACAAAGGAGATTCAGAGACACAAATGTATATTGTTTGTTTGGGAGCACGTGTTTGCAAGGACAAAGTGGAAAATCAAACATGATGTGAATAAAAATATGAAAAAATCAAATTTCAGTACAATTTTCAAGTATAAAAATGTTGGCACTATTCTCCTTTCTCATTATAAGGCACAATGAAGTCTTGTCTTTGACTATAAGAGAGAAGCACAGGGTTGGAAAGGTTTTACATGGTGTTACCGGGTGGGACATCTTCAAGTGATTTGTCTGTAAGGTAGCGTTGCTCATTGTGTCTGAGTCTAACTGTCACGAATGCATTAGGCCCAAACACATCAATGGGAACAGCTTTAGTCTTAAATTTGAAG
>NW_025796047.1:0-2466 GCF_021613505.1 Equus quagga
TGCTGCCTGGAACACGACTCTGCTGGACCGACTCCTCATGGGACTCCATCAGCAGCTGGAAGACCTCAACACCTGCTTGGATGAGCAGAGAGGAGAGGAAGAATCCGCCCCGGGAACTGTGGACCCTACACTGGCTGTGAAGAGGTACTTCCGGAGAATCCATCTCTACCTGACAGAGAAGAAATACAGTGGCTGTGCCTGGGAGATTGTCAGAGTGGAAATCATGAGATCCATCTCTTTATCAGCAAACCTGCAAGGAAGGTTAGGAATGAAGGATGGAGACCTGGGGTCACCTTGAAATGATTCTCCTTGCCTCATGTGCCAAGTCACCCTTGCACATGCTTTTTGTCATTTCAGATGGCTCTTATTTCTGCTTCACAGAATTTATTGAATTTAATTCAACAAATATTTTGTGAGTAGTAGTAAGCAAGAATATGTAAAAAATATTCAGGTCCTGCAGCATCAGTGCCTAAGAGTGACCGCCCTGATGTCTTATTTTATTGTTTGTTAATTTATTTATCTATATTTATTTATTTATTCTTGTATCTTATCATATTTATAGTTTCATATAAAAGATGTTTGCCTTTTATTGTATTAAAATTTAGAAAACCTCTTGACTTTTCCATTTCATTAAATTTGCATTTTGTTTTATTTATTAAATTGTTATCAAAGAAAACTTATAGAGTCTGTTTATCCTTAAAACCTGAATCCAAACCCTAGTTTTCCAAACCAAATCAAAGAATGGAGGTGCTTTCTCTTCGTCAACAAGCTCATGAGATAACTCAGGATGTTAAGAAGTAAGCTGATTCTCAGTGACGGATGTCCTAGGTCAGGCTCTCAACTGCTCAGTCTGTTCCAAAACTGTTATTTTTTCTTCAGCTATAAAATAATTTGAATCATAATTGACATACTCTATCAGTAATATTAAGCATATCTATGTTTAACCATTTCCAGAAGTAGAAGAAACGTAACTAGTACCCTGTGGCTGAACCTCATGTTATAAAATATTTATTCATGTATTTATTCATATTAATTTACCTATTCATTTTTATGGCACTTTCATTTAGATGTACTACTTTTATATAATAATATGTTCACATTCCTCTTCTTTAATAAAAACAGTATATTTTTACGTATTAAATCTATTTTATGACGTTTATCTTCCCTTTTTAAAAAAAAAAAAAACATCTTCCCCTAAGTCCTAATTCTGCAAACTAAATGTGAAAGTATGTGGTGCAGTTCATTCGTTCATTCATTGGCCTTGGGGATAGAGTCTTGAGTGTGAGATGTGTTGTCCTGCCCTTATGGAGCTCCGCTGGAGCAAAGGACATAGCCATTAAAGAAGTAGTTATAACGTATTTACATTTGGTATCTGGGCCACACAGGAGAAGAAAAGATGCCATGACAGTGAGTATCCTGGGTAGCTCATTTAATCCTACCATTCAGTTTTCCCCAGGGAAGTAATAGGAAGTATGAGACTTGAAGGATGAGTAGGAGTTTGTTAAGTATCTTGCCGAGGCAAACATTTCCCAGAGTAAAAAAGAAAAAACTGCGTAGAGAGAGGCCCTGCAGGAGGAAAGGCACATTTAAAGAAGTGAAAAAGACCAGGGTGGGTGGACTGTACCGAAGGATGGGAGTCTGGCATGTAATGAGGCTGGAGAAATGGAAAGAGGCCCCATGACTGACCATGTTAAAGATGTTTGACTTTATCTTAAGAGCCAAGGAAAGTGACTCTAGGATTTAAAGCCAGAGCTTGACCAGAGCAGGTGCGGGGAAATCCTTTAGAGCAGCAGTTCTCAAAGCGCGGTCTGGGGGTCCCCAGGGGTCCCCAAGACACTTTCAGGGGATCCACGAGGTCAAAATTATTTCTGTAATAACATTAAGACGTTATTTCCCTTTTTCATCACATCAACAACTTACGCTGAAGGTGCAAAAACAAAGGTGGGTAAAACTGCTGGTGGCTGAGTGTCAATCAAGGCACTGGCACCAAAATCGACTAGTAATTATTCTATTTTTCACTGTACTATACTTGAAGTAACAAAAGTGCCAGCTTCACTTAAGAATGCCATGGATGAAATCGTAAGATCATTTCTTTCTCTATTTATCTAAGGCATGCTATTTGGTGAGGAAGAATGGCACTGAGCTAACATCTGTTACCAATCATCCTCTATTTTTTTCTCCCCAAAGCCGCAGCACATAGTAGTATATCCTAGTTGTAAGTTCTTCTGGTTCTTCCCTGTGGGATGCTGCCACAGCATGGCCAGATGAGCAGCATATAAGTCCAGGTCCAGGATCTGAACCAGTGAACCCTTGGCTACTGAAGCAGGACACGTGAAACGAACCACTACGCCACTGGGCTGGCCCCTGAAATAGTAAGATTATTAATTTTATTACTTCTTGACTTTTGAGCACACATCTTTTTAATTTTCTCTGTGCCAGTCTTCTTAAAATTCTGTGTGACAAGCA
>NW_025796048.1:0-2168 GCF_021613505.1 Equus quagga
CAGTAGTAGTAAGCAAGAATATGTAAAAAATGTTCAGGTCCTGGAGCATCAGTGCCTAAGAGTGACTGCACTGATGTTTTATTTTATTGTTTATTAATTTATTTATCTATATTTATTTATTTATTCTTGTGTCTTATCATATTTATAGTTTCATATAAAAGATCTTCGCCTTTTATCGTATTAAAATTTAGAAAACCTCTTGACTTTTCCATTTTACTACATTTTCATTTTGTTTTGTTTATTAAATTGTCATCAAGGAAAACTTCTAGAGTCTGTTTATCCTTAAAACCTAAACCCAAACCCTGGTTTTCCAGACCAAATAAAAGACGGAGGTGCTTTCTCTTCGTCAACAAGCTCATGAGATAACTCAGGACGTTAAGAAGGAAGTTGATCCTCAGTGACAGATGTCCTAGGTCAGACTCCTAATTGCTCAGCCTTTTCCAAAACTGTTATTTTTTTCTTCAGCTATAAAATGATTTGAATCATAATTGACATACTCTATGAGTAATATTAAGCATATCTATGTTCAACCATTTCCAGAAGTAGAAGAAACGTAACTAGTACCCTGTGGCTGAAACTCAAGTTATAAAATATTTATTCATTTATCTATTTATAGTAATTTACCTATTCATTTTTATGGTACTTGCATTTATATGTTCTATTTTTATATAATAATATGTTTACAATTCTCTCATTTAAGAAAAATGGTATGTGTTTTACATATTAAATCTATTATATGATGTTTCTCTGCTCTTTTTTTTTAAAAGAAAACCTTCCCCAAAGTCCTAATTCTGCAAACTAAATGTGAAAGTATGTGGTGCAGTTCATTCGTTCATTCATTGGCCTTGGGGATAGAGTCTTGAGTGTGAGATGTGTTGTCCTGCCCTTATGGAGCTCCGCTGGAGCAAAGGACATAGCCATTAAAGAAGTAGTTATAACGTATTTACATTTGGTATCTGGGTCACACAGGAGAAGAAAAGATACCATGGCAATGAGTATCCTGGGTGGCTCATTCCATCTATCCTTCAGTTTTCCCCAGGGAAATAATAGAAAGTATGAGACTTGAAGGATGAGTAGAAGTTTGTTAACTATCTTGCAGAGGAAAAAATTTCCCAGAGTATGGGGTCGGCCCCGTGGCTGAGTGTTTAAGTTCAAGGGCTCCACTTCCCGCAGCCCAGGGTTTCGCTGGGCACGGACATGGCACCACTTGTCAGGCCATGTTGAGGCGGCATCCCATGCACCACAACTAGAAGGACCTACAACTAAAAATACACAACTATGTGCCGGGGGAATTTGGGGAGGGAAAAAAAAAGCAGAGAAAGAAGAAAAAAAAATGATTGGCAACAGTTGTTAGCTCAGGTGCCAATGTTTAGAAAAAAAAATTCCCAGAGTAAAAAAAAACTGCATAGAGAGTGGCCCTGCCGGAGGAAAGGCAAATTTACAGAAGTGAAAAAGACGAGGGTGGGTGGACTGTACTGACAGATGGGAGTGTGGCATGTAATGAGGCTGGAGACATGGAAAGAGGCCCCATGACTGACTATGTTAAAGATGTTTAACTTTATTTTAAGAGCCAAGGAAAGTGACTCTAGGAATTAAAGCCAGAGCTTGACCAGAGCAGGTGCAGGGAAATCCTTTGGAGCAGCAGTTCTCAAAGTGGGGTCTGTGCGTCCCTAGGGGTCCCCAAGACACTTTCAGGGGATCCACGAGGTCAAAGTTATTTTTATAATAATATTAAGACATTATTTGCCTTTTTCATCACGTTAACAACTTACACTGAAGGTGCAAAAACAAAGGTGGGTAAAACTGCTGGTGGCTGAGTGTCAATCAAGGCAGTGGCACCAAAATTGACTAATAATTATTATATTTTTCATTGTAATATACTTGAAGTAAGAAAAGTGCCAGGTTCACTTAAGAATACCATGGATGAAATAGTAAGATCATTTCTTTCTCTATTTTTCTAAGGTATGTTATTTGGTGAGGAAGAATGGCCCTGAGCTAACATCTGTTGCCAATCATCCTCTTTTTTTTCTCCCCAACGCAGCAGTACATAGTAGGATATCCTAGTTGTAACTCCTTCTGGTTCTTCCCTGTGGGATGCTGCCACAGCATGGCCTGATGAGCAGCGTATAGGTCAGCGTCCAGGATCTGAACCAGTGAACACTGGACTA
>NW_025796049.1:0-2174 GCF_021613505.1 Equus quagga
CAGTAGTAGTAAGCAAGAATATGTAAAAAATGTTCAGGTCCTGGAGCATCAGTGCCTAAGAGTGACTGCCCTGATGTTTTATTTTATTGTTTATTAATTTATTTATCTATATTTATTTATTTATTCTTGTGTCTTATCATATTTATAGTTTCATATAAAAGATCTTCGCCTTTTATCGTAGTAAAATTTAGAAAACCTCTTGACTTTTCTATTTTACTAAATTTTCATTTTGTTTTAGTTATTAAATTGTCATCAAAGAAAACTTCTGGAGTCTGTTTATCCTTAAAACCTAAACCCAAACCCTGGTTTTCCAAACCAAATCAAAGAATGGAGGTGCTTTCTCTTCGTCACGAGCTCATAAGATAACTCAGGACGTTAAGAAGGAACCCGATTCTCAGTGACGGATGTCCTAGGTCAGGCTCTTAATTGCTCAGACTTTTCCAAAACTGTTATGTTTTCTTCAGCTATAAAATAATTTGAATCATAATTGACATACTCTACCAGTAATATTAAGCATATCTGTGTTCAACCATTTCCAGAAGTAGAAGAAACGTAACTAGTACCCTGTGGCTGAACTTCATGTTATAAAATATTTATTCATTTATCTATTTACATTAATTTACCTATTCATTTTTATGGTACTTGCATTTATACGTTCTATTTTTATATAATAATATGTTCACATTCTCTTCTTTAATAAAACGGTATGTTTTTATGTATTAAATCTCTTATATGACGTTTCTCTGCTCTTTTTTTTAAAAGAAAACATTCTCCAAAGTCCTAGTTCTGCAATCTAAATGTGAAAGTACGTGGTGCAGTTCATTCGTTCATTCATTGGCCTTGGGGCTAGAGTCTTGAGTGTGAGATGTGTCGTCCTGCCCTTATGGAGCTCCGCTGGAGCAAAGGACATAGCCATTAAAGAAGTAGTTATAACGTATTTACATTTGGTATCTGGGCCACACAGCAGAAGAAAAGATGCCATAGCAGGGAGCATCCTGGGTGGTGCATTTAATCTACCGTTCAGTTTTCCCTAGGGAACTAATAGGAAGTATGAGACTTGAAGGATGAGTAGGAGTTTGTTAAGCATCTTGCAGAAGAAAAATTTCCCAGAGTATGGGGTCGGCCCCGTGGCCAAGTGTTTAAGTTCGAGGGCTCTGCTTCCCATGGCCCAGGGTTTTGCTGGGCACAGACATGGCACCACTTCTCAGGCCACATTGAGGCAGCGTCCCATGTGCCACAACTAGAAGGACCTACAACTAAAAATACACAACTATGTGCTGGGGGAATTTGGGGAGGAAAATAAAAAAGCAGGGAAAGAAGAAAAAAGAAAGATTGGCAACACTTGTTAGCTCAGGTGCCAATGTTTAGGAAAAAAAAAATGTCCCAGAGTAAAAAAAAACTGCATAGAGAGTGGCCCTGCAGGAGGAAAGGCAAATTTACAGAAGCGAAAAAGACCAGTGTGGGTGGACTGTACTGACAGATGGGAGTGTGGCATGTAATGAGGCTGGAGACATGGAAAGAGGCCCCATGACTGACTATGTTAAAGATGTTTGACTTTATCTTCAGAGCCAAGGAAAGTGACTCTAGGATTTAAAGCCAGAGCTTGATCAGAGCAGGTGCAGGGAAATCCTTTAGAGTAGCAGTTCTAAAAGCTCGGGCTGTGGGTCCCTAGGGGTCCCCAAGACACTTTCAGGGGATCCACGAGGTCAAAGTTATTTTTATAATAACGTTAAGACTTTATTTCCCATTTTCATCACATCAACAACTTACACTGAAGGTGCAAAAGCAATGGTGGGTAAAACTGCTGCTGGCTGAGTGTCAATCAAGGCACTGACACCAAAATGGACTAGTAATTATTCTGTTTTTCACTGTACTATACTTGAAGTAAGAAAAGTGCCAGGTTCACTTAAGAATGCCATGGATGAAATAGTAAGATCATTTCTTTCTCTATTTTTCTAAGGTATGCTGTTTGGTTAGGAAGAATAGAATGGCCCTGAGCTAACATCTGTTGCCAATCATCCTCTTTTTTTTTTCCTCCACAAAGTCCCAGTACATAGTAGGATATCCTAGTTGTAACTCCTTCTGGTTCTTCCCTGTGGGATGCTGCCACAGCATGACCTGATGAGCAGCGTATAGGTCAGCGTCCAGGATCTGAACCAGTGAACACTGGACTA
>NW_025796050.1:0-2466 GCF_021613505.1 Equus quagga
TGCTTGTCACACAGAATTTTAAGAAGACTGGCACAGAGAAAATTAAAAAGATGTGTGCTCAAAAGTCAAGAAGTAATAAAATTAATAATCTTACTATTTCAGGGGCCAGCCCAGTGGCGTAGTGGTTCGTTTCACGTGTCCTGCTTCAGTAGCCAAGGGTTCACTGGTTCAGATCCTGGACCTGGACTTATATGCTGCTCATCTGGCCATGCTGTGGCAGCATCCCACAGGGAAGAACCAGAAGAACTTACAACTAGGATATACTACTATGTGCTGCGGCTTTGGGGAGAAAAAAATAGAGGATGATTGGTAACAGATGTTAGCTCAGTGCCATTCTTCCTCACCAAATAGCATGCCTTAGATAAATAGAGAAAGAAATGATCTTACGATTTCATCCATGGCATTCTTAAGTGAAGCTGGCACTTTTTTTACTTCAAGTATAGTACAGTGAAAAATAGAATAATTACTAGTCGATTTTGGTGCCAGTGCCTTGATTGACACTCAGCCAGCAGCAGTTTTACCCACCTTTGTTTTTGCACCTTCAGCGTAAGTTGTTGATGTGATGAAAAAGGGAAATAACGTCTTAATGTTATTACAGAAATAATTTTGACCTCGTGGATCCCCTGAAAGTGTCTTGGGGACCCCTGGGGACCCCCAGACCGCGCTTTGAGAACTGCTGCTCTAAAGGATTTCCCCGCACCTGCTCTGGTCAAGCTCTGGCTTTAAATCCTAGAGTCACTTTCCTTGGCTCTTAAGATAAAGTCAAACATCTTTAACATGGTCAGTCATGGGGCCTCTTTCCATTTCTCCAGCCTCATTACATGCCAGACTCCCATCCTTCGGTACAGTCCACCCACCCTGGTCTTTTTCACTTCTTTAAATGTGCCTTTCCTCCTGCAGGGCCTCTCTCTACGCAGTTTTTTCTTTTTTACTCTGGGAAATGTTTGCCTCGGCAAGATACTTAACAAACTCCTACTCATCCTTCAAGTCTCATACTTCCTATTACTTCCCTGGGGAAAACTGAATGGTAGGATTAAATGAGCTACCCAGGATACTCACTGTCATGGCATCTTTTCTTCTCCTGTGTGGCCCAGATACCAAATGTAAATACGTTATAACTACTTCTTTAATGGCTATGTCCTTTGCTCCAGCGGAGCTCCATAAGGGCAGGACAACACATCTCACACTCAAGACTCTATCCCCAAGGCCAATGAATGAACGAATGAACTGCACCACATACTTTCACATTTAGTTTGCAGAATTAGGACTTAGGGGAAGATGTTTTTTTTTTTTTTAAAAAGGGAAGATAAACGTCATAAAATAGATTTAATACGTAAAAATATACTGTTTTTATTAAAGAAGAGGAATGTGAACATATTATTATATAAAAGTAGTACATCTAAATGAAAGTGCCATAAAAATGAATAGGTAAATTAATATGAATAAATACATGAATAAATATTTTATAACATGAGGTTCAGCCACAGGGTACTAGTTACGTTTCTTCTACTTCTGGAAATGGTTAAACATAGATATGCTTAATATTACTGATAGAGTATGTCAATTATGATTCAAATTATTTTATAGCTGAAGAAAAAATAACAGTTTTGGAACAGACTGAGCAGTTGAGAGCCTGACCTAGGACATCCGTCACTGAGAATCAGCTTACTTCTTAACATCCTGAGTTATCTCATGAGCTTGTTGACGAAGAGAAAGCACCTCCATTCTTTGATTTGGTTTGGAAAACTAGGGTTTGGATTCAGGTTTTAAGGATAAACAGACTCTATAAGTTTTCTTTGATAACAATTTAATAAATAAAACAAAATGCAAATTTAATGAAATGGAAAAGTCAAGAGGTTTTCTAAATTTTAATACAATAAAAGGCAAACATCTTTTATATGAAACTATAAATATGATAAGATACAAGAATAAATAAATAAATATAGATAAATAAATTAACAAACAATAAAATAAGACATCAGGGCGGTCACTCTTAGGCACTGATGCTGCAGGACCTGAATATTTTTTACATATTCTTGCTTACTACTACTCACAAAATATTTGTTGAATTAAATTCAATAAATTCTGTGAAGCAGAAATAAGAGCCATCTGAAATGACAAAAAGCATGTGCAAGGGTGACTTGGCACATGAGGCAAGGAGAATCATTTCAAGGTGACCCCAGGTCTCCATCCTTCATTCCTAACCTTCCTTGCAGGTTTGCTGATAAAGAGATGGATCTCATGATTTCCACTCTGACAATCTCCCAGGCACAGCCACTGTATTTCTTCTCTGTCAGGTAGAGATGGATTCTCCGGAAGTACCTCTTCACAGCCAGTGTAGGGTCCACAGTTCCCGGGGCGGATTCTTCCTCTCCTCTCTGCTCATCCAAGCAGGTGTTGAGGTCTTCCAGCTGCTGATGGAGTCCCATGAGGAGTCGGTCCAGCAGAGTCGTGTTCCAGGCAGCA
>NW_025796051.1:0-2466 GCF_021613505.1 Equus quagga
TGCTGCCTGGAACACGACTCTGCTGGACCGACTCCTCATGGGACTCCATCAGCAGCTGGAAGACCTCAACACCTGCTTGGATGAGCAGAGAGGAGAGGAAGAATCCGCCCCGGGAACTGTGGACCCTACACTGGCTGTGAAGAGGTACTTCCGGAGAATCCATCTCTACCTGACAGAGAAGAAATACAGTGGCTGTGCCTGGGAGATTGTCAGAGTGGAAATCATGAGATCCATCTCTTTATCAGCAAACCTGCAAGGAAGGTTAGGAATGAAGGATGGAGACCTGGGGTCACCTTGAAATGATTCTCCTTGCCTCATGTGCCAAGTCACCCTTGCACATGCTTTTTGTCATTTCAGATGGCTCTTATTTCTGCTTCACAGAATTTATTGAATTTAATTCAACAAATATTTTGTGAGTAGTAGTAAGCAAGAATATGTAAAAAATATTCAGGTCCTGCAGCATCAGTGCCTAAGAGTGACCGCCCTGATGTCTTATTTTATTGTTTGTTAATTTATTTATCTATATTTATTTATTTATTCTTGTATCTTATCATATTTATAGTTTCATATAAAAGATGTTTGCCTTTTATTGTATTAAAATTTAGAAAACCTCTTGACTTTTCCATTTCATTAAATTTGCATTTTGTTTTATTTATTAAATTGTTATCAAAGAAAACTTATAGAGTCTGTTTATCCTTAAAACCTGAATCCAAACCCTAGTTTTCCAAACCAAATCAAAGAATGGAGGTGCTTTCTCTTCGTCAACAAGCTCATGAGATAACTCAGGATGTTAAGAAGTAAGCTGATTCTCAGTGACGGATGTCCTAGGTCAGGCTCTCAACTGCTCAGTCTGTTCCAAAACTGTTATTTTTTCTTCAGCTATAAAATAATTTGAATCATAATTGACATACTCTATCAGTAATATTAAGCATATCTATGTTTAACCATTTCCAGAAGTAGAAGAAACGTAACTAGTACCCTGTGGCTGAACCTCATGTTATAAAATATTTATTCATGTATTTATTCATATTAATTTACCTATTCATTTTTATGGCACTTTCATTTAGATGTACTACTTTTATATAATAATATGTTCACATTCCTCTTCTTTAATAAAAACAGTATATTTTTACGTATTAAATCTATTTTATGACGTTTATCTTCCCTTTTTAAAAAAAAAAAAAACATCTTCCCCTAAGTCCTAATTCTGCAAACTAAATGTGAAAGTATGTGGTGCAGTTCATTCGTTCATTCATTGGCCTTGGGGATAGAGTCTTGAGTGTGAGATGTGTTGTCCTGCCCTTATGGAGCTCCGCTGGAGCAAAGGACATAGCCATTAAAGAAGTAGTTATAACGTATTTACATTTGGTATCTGGGCCACACAGGAGAAGAAAAGATGCCATGACAGTGAGTATCCTGGGTAGCTCATTTAATCCTACCATTCAGTTTTCCCCAGGGAAGTAATAGGAAGTATGAGACTTGAAGGATGAGTAGGAGTTTGTTAAGTATCTTGCCGAGGCAAACATTTCCCAGAGTAAAAAAGAAAAAACTGCGTAGAGAGAGGCCCTGCAGGAGGAAAGGCACATTTAAAGAAGTGAAAAAGACCAGGGTGGGTGGACTGTACCGAAGGATGGGAGTCTGGCATGTAATGAGGCTGGAGAAATGGAAAGAGGCCCCATGACTGACCATGTTAAAGATGTTTGACTTTATCTTAAGAGCCAAGGAAAGTGACTCTAGGATTTAAAGCCAGAGCTTGACCAGAGCAGGTGCGGGGAAATCCTTTAGAGCAGCAGTTCTCAAAGCGCGGTCTGGGGGTCCCCAGGGGTCCCCAAGACACTTTCAGGGGATCCACGAGGTCAAAATTATTTCTGTAATAACATTAAGACGTTATTTCCCTTTTTCATCACATCAACAACTTACGCTGAAGGTGCAAAAACAAAGGTGGGTAAAACTGCTGCTGGCTGAGTGTCAATCAAGGCACTGGCACCAAAATCGACTAGTAATTATTCTATTTTTCACTGTACTATACTTGAAGTAAAAAAAGTGCCAGCTTCACTTAAGAATGCCATGGATGAAATCGTAAGATCATTTCTTTCTCTATTTATCTAAGGCATGCTATTTGGTGAGGAAGAATGGCACTGAGCTAACATCTGTTACCAATCATCCTCTATTTTTTTCTCCCCAAAGCCGCAGCACATAGTAGTATATCCTAGTTGTAAGTTCTTCTGGTTCTTCCCTGTGGGATGCTGCCACAGCATGGCCAGATGAGCAGCATATAAGTCCAGGTCCAGGATCTGAACCAGTGAACCCTTGGCTACTGAAGCAGGACACGTGAAACGAACCACTACGCCACTGGGCTGGCCCCTGAAATAGTAAGATTATTAATTTTATTACTTCTTGACTTTTGAGCACACATCTTTTTAATTTTCTCTGTGCCAGTCTTCTTAAAATTCTGTGTGACAAGCA
>NW_025796052.1:0-9825 GCF_021613505.1 Equus quagga
CTGCTGCCCCTGGCTCCTCCGTGCCCTTGATGGGAGGGCATGTGGCACCTGGCCTGGAGACCACGTGGCATGGAGACCATGAGTAGGAGGGTCTTGAAGGAGCATGCCGGCAGCACGGCCTTGAGGCTGCTTCTGGGCCGGGAGCTTCCCCGGCAGCTCCAGCTGGCTCGCGAGCTTTGTTGGAAGGCGCAGCTCCTTAGGCTCTTGGGCAGCTGCGGCCGAATGTGTGGGTGGAGAGGTGCTTTTCCGGGACCCTGGAGACACTGGATCTCTCCCAGGCACATTGCCGGTTCTGGAGGGGGCCGGCAGTGTGGATCTCCAGGTGAGGTACCAGAGAAGGGCTTCCTCGGCCTGCACAAGAGCCCCGGCCCCTTGAGCTGTGGGAGACTGGGAGGCTGAGCTCCCCTCCAGGCCTGCTACCCCACAGCAGGGGTCTGGGGAGGTCCCTGCCCGACTCTCCTTCTTTGGCTCAGTCCTGGCCGTGGAGGAACCTGCTTTCCAGCCTGGACGGCCTCGCTCAGCCCCGACTCCGGCGCCGCTCTGCCAGCTTCCGCCCATGAGCCTGCGTGTGATGGTCAGAGGAGGCGGCCTGCCCACCTGTCCAGTCGGAGGGGCCCCGGAGGGTCCCTGGCCGCCCACAGTTAGGGACCCTCCCAGGCCCTTCTGGATTTTCTCCCAGGCTGGTGACGGAGCAGGGAGGGGAAGGGCCAGGCTAGGAAGGGACTCTGGAGTTTGGAGCCTGTTTTGTTTCTCCCCCGCTGGGGGCTGAGGAGGTTTTCGTAAGACAGTGACAGAGGTGGCTTTTGAGTGGGCCCCTGCAGAGGTGCAGCCCGGTGGAGGGGGAGGGTGCTCGGTCAGAGGAGCCGGGGAAAGCGCTGGAGACGCGGCGTGAACAGCGTCTTCCAGGGGCTCCATGCATGGCTGCTGGGCTCTGGCGGACACTGGTTTCCACACGTCCCCAGGGGAGTGTGGACAGGACAGCCGATGACAGGCACCGTTGGAAGGCAGCCTGTCCGGGTCGCCGCGGGAGACAGGAGGTACAAGCTGCAGCCGGGGGCTGAGGGGCCTGCCAGGCTGGGCAGGCCAGGCAGGGGGCCACTGAGGCCCAGGGCCCTCCCCGGGCCCCACTCTCACTTCACAAAGTTCTGCCGCCCGCCCTCCCCCCAGGCCCTTAGCCAGCCCCTGTGGCCATGGTCCCTCTCCCAGCTCAGCCCCGCAGCTGCCTGCAGCCCTGGGGCCACCTCCGAGGCTCTGGGAGGAAGAAGCAGCCAGGAGAGAAGGGGAAGATTCTCACCTTCGCAGAAGGGAAGTCAGCCCGCAAGCTTCTGCCAGTGCTTTCAGGCCTTGTCTGTAAGCTAGAAACCAGGAGACCGGGTCACGGTGCTGAAGGCAGGGGCCCAGGGCTCTTACCCGAGGCTGCCTGCGATGTCCCTTTAGGGGCGACCATAGGGAGGGCCGACTCTGGAGCCCAGGCAGCATAGTCCAAGGCTACGTGATCCCCGAGGCGGACGGCAAGGCGCACGATGGGCTGAGGTTTGTCATTGACCAAGTGCCTCCACGTCCGCTACAGCCCACAGGCCCCTGCTACTCATCCTCCATTGCCCGGTCCCTGCGGGCTTGGGGCTTCCTTCCCGGCACAGGCACAGACACTGGCAAGTGTCTGAGATCTCCTCTCCTTCCCGGGAGCCTCCCAGAGGTCTCTGCCTCCTGAGGGACACGCTCTGGCCCCCGCTTCCTGGGAGGCCGCGAAGCTGGGCGCTCAGGGACAGGAGAGATGGCGGCCAGCTTTCGGGGCACAGGGCTGAATGGCAGAGGCTTACCTTGCAGAGCTCCACTTTTCTTCCGACTCCTGCTGCCCCTCCCCCTTGGCTCCACTTGAGGCTGAGAGGTGAGAACAAACAAACAACTCCAGGGGCTCAGAGCCAAGGCTCCCTGTGCTCTCTCTAGACCAGGGGCAGAAGCTCAGCGATCAGGAGCAAGGTGACTTTCTACCTTGAACTCCTGGAGCTCTGTGGTGGTTCTTTCTTTCGACTCCTTTTGAAAGTGGATAACTGAACCTAGAATGGGTGTTTTGTGTGTTCCTTCTTTGAGGAACATCAGGAAGGATGTTCCAGGTGAGACCCCACCGTGGATTGCTCCCACCACTGTTCCTCTGTTCAAGAACACGCACGCTGTCTGACCTACACATGCCTCTGAGCTTTCTCAGGGAGGACTCTGCTGCCCGAGGCCGGAGCCCCACTCCAGCCCCTGCCTGGAGGCTCTCGGGGCTCAGCACCGCACTCACATCTGCCCCGACAGAGGATGGCTCGCCCATGATCTCCTCCAGGGGAAGGGGGCTGGGGAAGCAGTCCTCAGGGCCTGTGCTCGCACACAGATCCAACCCAGTGTCCAGTCCTCTGCCTGCGGTCGCTGCTTTGGGGCCTGTGCCCTGGACTCCTGCTCTGAGACCTCGGGATGGACATCCTTGTGCCCACTCTAATTCCTGCCTGCCAGGCCTGGCTCGTCCCTAGAAGGATGCTGTTCTATTCTTTCCCATCCACAGAGCCCCTCGAGTTGATTCATAAAAGTGGAAACCCTAGTAGAGAGGAAGAGAGAATGATCTTCTATTGGGTCTCAGCCAAGGCTTTCTTACCTTCCTGACGTTTCTCCGTTTCAGCAGGGGTCGTAAGGATGGATTCCTGCGGAGGGAGGGAAGGAAAATGAGGACGAGCCCCAGTCCACACAAGAAGGCGAGGATGGTATCCATCGCCCAGGAAGTGGAAGTGGAGCTCAGCCAGGTGGCGAGAGTGCTTTTCAGAAACCAGAGAGGATTCTCCGTGTCTGGAGTGCAGTGCTGCCCTGAGGCAACTGAGCTCTGGGAGTGGCCCGGAGATGATTTCCCCAGGCCCCCATGACAGACCTGTGGCCCTGTCACAAAGGGCTCCTGAGGGCTGGGGAGGGGACCGAAGGGGAGCGGGCTGGACCACAGCCCCTCCCCCACCATCCAGCCTACAACTCCAGGCCTCCGTCCTGAGCCTTCTAGACCTTAGTTGACTTTCTATTCTTTCCCCCTGGAAGCCGGGTATCACCTGGTTCCCTGGATCTCCTGGAGATCGTGGTTTGAACCCACCAATTTCTTAGCCTTTCAAGTGGGAAGTTCTCCCAGGAATTTGGGTATTGCCCAGGGATTTCTCCTCCCACGTTCTCCTCTGTCCTCCAGTCCCATTGTTGTTTTCACCTGCCATCTTGACTCTGTGTGTGTGGGTGGGGGGCGGGGGGGGGGGGGACAGTTCTGGGCTCGCGTCTCAGCTGATTCCAGGGACTCCATTCAGTGTTATCAACTGCAGTCACCGTTTCATATTGTAGATGCTCAGACCTTCTTCGTCTCCGAGCTGAGAGTTTGTAGCCTTTCACCAGCCTCTCCCTATTTATCCTCCACAGCCAGCTCCTGGCCACCACTTTTCTACTCTGTTTCTATGAGGTTAACCTTTTTTTTTCTTTATTTTATAATTCGCACATGATTGATCCCATGCAGTATTTGTCTTTCTCTGTGTAGCTTCTTTCATTGAGCAAAACGTCCTTCAGCTTCTTCCATGTTGTTCCAATCACAGCTCCGTTTTTCCACAGAACAAGTTCTTTGGTGTCGTCAATCCAGAAGGTGAACTTTATTTTATACTTCTTTAATTTTGAGTATTTAAGTTGTTATCGTTTCCATCCACCTTTGCAATCTTCACTCAAAACCAATGACACAAAAATTCAAACAAATGATTTATTATTTAAAATAAGTATGTTAAAAATGTAAGTCATTAAATCTCCAAATGCTGTATTTTATGTTGGTAGCATTTACACTTCTAAAGTCAGCAAAGCTTCACCAAGCCTAATGGGACTTGCTGTACGTAAACACACACACACACACACACACACACACACACACACACACGTACTGATACCCACAAATCTTTTCACAGACCAATTTAGTACTTTCAAACTTAGGAACTAAGCACATTCTCATTTTCTTTGAATGTTTCATATGCTGTCTTGACCAAATTACTTCTCACTCTGCCTAAATTAGACAGTCTTCACTCTCTGGATCTTGGACCCATGTGTGGCCCAGCCAGAAGCCAGGCCTGGGTCAGGTGAGCTAAAGTTCTGATCTTTAGAGTGGACGTTTGGGCCAAGTCCAGGGTCCGGGTTTGAGTCCAGTGTTCAGCAGCCATTTCCAGGCTCCATGGTGTGCCCTACAAATATTCTCCTTCTTGGAGTAGGCCTTACCTTCCCCCTCCTACCCCGTCCAGGCCCTTGAAGCCTCACGTCTTACCTGTACCTTTTAGAGAGGGCACTTTGAGTCCTAGAGGAATTCCCTGGTGACACCCTTGGACATGTTTTGGCAGTGGGAACTGAAGTGGGGATTCCCTAGGGATTGTCCTTTCTGATGACTAAGTGGTTAATTTTTCTGACTCCTTGGAATAGGGGCGTGAACAGAATGTCTGTTCTCTGTAAGTCACAGAGTTTCACACGGCATTCACGGGAATGAGAGCATTTCAGTGCATTCGCCTATATTCTCATCAAGGCACATGTGCAAGAGCATGCCTATGGTATCTGCTGTTGTTTTCATCTGTCTACAGCCTCTTCACCCATCGGGATAATTTCCGTGGTGCACGACAGTCCCCAGTGTGAACAGCTACAGTAGCTGGGGGACATGGAGAATGCCAGTGTGGACAACTAGGACCAGCAGGGAGCTTGATGAGTCCTGATTTTCTGCTTTGTTTGCCGAGGGACTGAGTGGTGGGTGTCATGTTGACGTAGAAAATCAGGCTTTGGAATGCAAGGAGTCACCTTCCAATATGACTCTGTGAGATCATATGCATTGGTCTCTGGCCCCTCTGTGGCAGTTCTGGGCACAGAGCTCCTGAAACCCTTGGAATTTCCTCAGAAGTAACAGCACTAGGGGCATCGTTGGTTCTAGTATTTGGTTTTTGACCCTGGTTCCTGACACACTTCTCCTGAAACTGTTGTCACTTCCTGGTTGAAAGAACTGTCTTTTGTTCTCATGAGGAGACTCTAGGTGGGCTCCTGGATAGCCTCTGGATGATAGCTGGTCACCAGAAAGACCAAGCCATGAGTAGAAGCTTGGAACTTTTAGTCTCACCTCCTCCATTCTCTTGATAAGGGAGAAGGGCTGAAAATGGAGCTCATATGGAGCATGCCTACATAAGGAAGCCTTCATAAAATGTCAGTAGTACATGGGTCAGGGATCTTCCAGATGGGTGAACACATCTGTGTTCCAGGCAGGTGACACACCCTAAGACCATGGGAGCAGAAGCTCCTGCACTCAAGACCCTCCCAGACGTGGCCCACTGGATCTCTTCATCTGGATGTTCATCTATACCCTTTCTCATATCCTTTCATAAACTGGTCAGTGGAAGGAAGGGTTTCGTTGAATTCTTTTATCCCTCTAGCAAGTCAGTGGAACCCGAGGAGGAGTCGTGGCTACCTCGGATTTGTAGCAAATCCGATCTAAGTTGTGGGGAATGTCGGGGCCTGCTCTTTGTGATTTGCATCTGAAGTGGGGTGGGAGCAGTCTCGTGAGCCTGAGCCCTTAACTTGTGGGTTCTGCCACCGGAGTGTCAGAATCGAGTGAAACTGGAGGACAGCCAGCTGGTATTGTGGAGAATTGCTTGGGGTGGGGAAACTTCCCCCCCACCACATCTGGGGAGCATTTAAGTGTCAGCAGTGAAGTGTTCTGTGTAAAAGTCAGGGAGAAGCACACAGGAGTTGGAGAGGTGTGTTTTTCCCTACTCAGGAGGAGAAGACTGCATTTTTTTTTTCACAGACTCCCAGCAGGCCACTGATCTGCCAGGAAGTGAGCTCTGGCTGAAAGAACAGGAACTGGGGAGCAGAGAGAAGTGGCCACATTTGCTCCATAGTGAGGTCAAAGATTTCTTTGAGGAGCCACGCCTCTCCAAACCTGCGCTCCCTTTTCTGGAGAAGCCAGAGGACAGCAAGGCTCTGCTGGGGTTCTCTGAGATACTGGTGCTCCGTTTGTGTGTTTTCATCAATATACATCTCCATCACAGACTTGACTCTACTGACACAAGTCTTAAGTGCTGTTCATCCACCTGCTCATCCTATGTGTCTACTACAAAGACGATGACTCTTTCCTGGGCCTGCCCCTGGCTCATTGGTCTTAGAGATGAAACACACACTTCCCCACGCTACTCAGCCCATCCTTGCTCGCTGGGGGCTGTTACAGGCTGCAACACCCTGTTTGGGTGAGCTCTGCACCTCACCCTAGGTGGGCAGAACTGGGTGCGTTTTGGCTTAATTGGTCTTGTCACTCCAGAGTTTACTCTAATTCATGGCCAACTCTCATTTAACAAGCCCCTGGTCCTCGGGCATCTCTAGGGTCTTAGAAGTCTCCTGGACTCTGGCATGGGCTTGAGTCACAACTCTGTTCTCCCACATATTTCAATTGCTGCGAAGGAGAAGAATGAAAACAGTCTCAGAAAGGGAAAGTGAATTTCTATGGGGCAGAGTAGCTTTTTTTCTTGTATTCTTTGATCATCCTGCATTATATAAAACAAAGAAATATACCCACACAGGCACTTCATATTGGGAAATATAACTTCCTTCCAGTTAACCCTCCCGTTGCATATACAAGACATTCATGACACCTCAGTCAGCAGCATAGCCACCTCAGAGTAAATGTGTGTCCGTCTCATTAGAGACCTTGAGTTCCATTTCATAGTATGTTTTGGTTGTGAGCCTTTCTGAACCCGCTGCCCATCCTCCTTTCCTAATGTGTGTGGAACGAAGGTGAGTGGGATAATGTGGGCTGATGGGAGAATGCCGGGAGCCTGGATTTAGTGGGCAAGAAACCAGCCGTCGCTAGGTGTGGCTCCTCCTTTGGGCTTGATCATCTAGAAATCCACCTGAAGAACAGAGGCGTCGTTTCCCGACCACAAATGATGGATTCTCGGAATGATTTGGTATAAAAGCACGCTTAGATATCCGATTGTGTAGTTATTGCACAATTACACCTAGAAACACCCGTGGAAAGACAATCTTTTAGTTGATAAAAAGATAGTCTTAGTTATATGAAAACAGGTATTGCATAAGTTGTTCTTATTATCTTAAGCTGACAAATATACTTTCAGTGGATGACTATATTTGATCACAGAATAATTTGCAGCAGAGTTAACTCACTTAACAGTCACCCAAATGATGTTTAACGTCTTTCTCAACAGATAAAACCATTTGATTCTTTATAAGTCAAACAAAGATCTTTCTCTTGAGCTGGGACTGACATTCAAGTCTGCTACTTTACGTTCTCCTATCATCAAATGACATAGTGAGAAATTAAGAGACACATCAAAGAATGTCAAGAAGGCGAGTGCGAATATTGGGAAGTTCTTTTATTTACTTTCTATTTAAGAAAACTTATATAGAACTTATGAAGTGCCAGGCATGGTTCCACTTAAAATACTGACTGTTGAATAGTTTAATAGTTCAAGTGTGGCAGAAACAATATCTATCTGTAGAATCTGATACAAAACAGAGCATTGTGACCACGTCTTAACATGGAATTACTGTGAGCTATGGGTCAACCCATACTCTGCCTTTTGTCCAGGCATTCTCACCAGCACATTCCCAGTGGCTTACTTCTCACCAATACAGTTTGTGCGCTGACCACTTCTGAAGTTGCTATATATTACAACCCCACTTTGCTGTTCTGGTCAAGGTTTTCCTTCCCTCTGCACTTTCCCAACAGTTCTATAACATCTGAACCATGACTCAAAGTCCAACTCTGTAAATGCCTCCTTTTAGAGAATTTCAGAGAATCTTGCAAAGTCATTTTCTCCACATGCATCATTCCACTTCTATGAAACCACCATGGGCATTTGCTTGGTAGCAGAATGGTCCATGGATATGTCTGACTTTTCTCCTGGATAGCAAACTTTTGGAGGGCAGGAACTAGTTTGGACAGGTTCAAGAAATATAGGGGAACCTGGAGATTGTGTGGGCCCAGGCACACCTCTTGCTTCCAGGCACAACTGTTAAGCCAGGTGACTTTCTTGCCCAAGTCATATGTCTAGTTTGTGTCAGTGGTAGGCCTATCACACAGTCCCTTGACTCTCAGTCCTGTGTTCTTGACACCACACAGCTCAACACAATTTGTACCTGATTGCCCTTGTATCATAAGGATGGCCTTCCAATAAGCCAATACGGAGATATTGGGCACTCAAATGTGTGTAGCAGAGCAACATTGGACTAAAGAGGCAAAAAGGGAAAACTGAAAAGAATCACAATGTATTTATTAATAGGGCACCCAATAGAAATTTTTAGACTTCATCCCTAGAATAAAGTACTGTTTTGAAGAAATCTGCTACTACTTTTCCCCATTTATGAACTGCAAATGATACGAGTTCTTGTTGGATCTGAACACAACGTATGTCTTCACTTTAACGTCACAAATCTCTCTTCACTGTGCTACATTTTGCTTATGATTTGTCTCTGAGTTTTACTGCTGTGTTCAACAAGGAGATTGTGGCTTTTCTGGAAATGTAAGGTTCCCGGTCTTGTTAACACTAATCCAGAACCTTGACCACAGTCTCCCAGTTTGCCCGTTTCTTTGGTCCAAGCCTTCCCTGCTAGGAAGTGCAATGCTGACGTCTGCATTGTAACATGTGGTCAATTCCAGCAAGGAGGAAGTCATGAAACAGGATGACAGAAATGCACCAGTGCTACAGATAAAGAAATGAAAATTCTGGAGGAAATGCAACACGAAAAGCTTTATGAGAGTTAAGTTCATGAAGGCAAGATTGTTTTCACATTCCAGAACAATTAATCATTATTGCATATCACATGAATAGAAGGAAGGATAGAAATCCAATGATTGCCTTAGTCAATGAAGAAAGAGTTGGTGCAATTCACTATCTTAAATGACTTAGTTTCCCATTGGGTCATATTTTTGCCTATCCTCATTTGTCTTTCTTATACTTTACGAAGTTTAGAACCTAATCCTTTTCAGTACTTGTCCTAGAGCTCCATGTCCGTTTCTTATGGAGCCCTTTGGCCTCTTTTTAAAGACACCCCATAATAGATTCCCTGAAGATTCTCTTGGCGACTACATAGAAGTCACTCTTTTATAGGAAAGGGTTTTAGGAACTGGGGCCTCAAGTCAGGGCCTTACCAGGGATGCCAGCTCTTGGAATGTCTCTTTGAGGCAGCATGGGACCTTCAGTCAATGCTGAGGAAGCAGAAAAGAAAGGAACGCCACTCTGGTGGCTGGCAGCTGCTCAGAGGAAGGCTCAGCTCTGCTGGCGGCCTGGTGGGCTCATCCCACAGGTGGAGCAGCACACAAGGAAGCAGCTGCCTCCTGGGATTCGCAGCCTGGAGGGCAAGCCCTTCCTCCATCGGGAAGGACCGATGACTGTGATCAGTGAGTCCCAGTGTCAGGCTCTCCTGCACAAGAGTTCTGGGACTGTCAGGTCCTCCTCACAGCTGGCGACTCAGTGCAGAGACTGACCTGACTCAGGCCTCATGCGTGTTCCCTGAATGGCCTGGCCTCCTACCTCAGAGACAATCTGAGGGGTGCATGAGTTTTAAAATACAAATCAAAGAAAACTCTTCAACAACACCTTATCTAACTAGAATAGTGTGAAAAGTAGAGAGGATCCCCTGGGATTAAAGAAAGAGTCTCTCCTCCCAAAATTTAGCAATGAGACATGGGACTATTTTGCTGACATACATGATGGTTTCTATCTCTGTCATAACAGAAGACAGCAGTACAGGAAGCGCCTGCTGCTCACATATGAAGACAAGTTTCAGAAAGTTTCCCTTTTC
>NW_025796053.1:0-9825 GCF_021613505.1 Equus quagga
GAAAAGGGAAACTTTCTGAAACTTGTCTTCATATGTGAGCAGCAGGCGCTTCCTGTACTGCTGTCTTCTGTTATGACAGAGATAGAAACCATCATGTATGTCAGCAAAATAGTCCCATGTCTCATTGCTAAATTTTGGGAGGAGAGACTCTTTCTTTAATCCCAGGGGATCCTCTCTACTTTTCACACTATTCTAGTTAGATAAGGTGTTGTTGAAGAGTTTTCTTTGATTTGTATTTTAAAACTCATGCACCCCTCAGATTGTCTCTGAGGTAGGAGGCCAGGCCATTCAGGGAACACGCATGAGGCCTGAGTCAGGTCAGTCTCTGCACTGAGTCGCCAGCTGTGAGGAGGACCTGACAGTCCCAGAACTCTTGTGCAGGAGAGCCTGACACTGGGACTCACTGATCACAGTCATCGGTCCTTCCCGATGGAGGAAGGGCTTGCCCTCCAGGCTGCGAATCCCAGGAGGCAGCTGCTTCCTTGTGTGCTGCTCCACCTGTGGGATGAGCCCACCAGGCCGCCAGCAGAGCTGAGCCTTCCTCTGAGCAGCTGCCAGCCACCAGAGTGGCGTTCCTTTCTTTTCTGCTTCCTCAGCATTGACTGAAGGTCCCATGCTGCCTCAAAGAGACATTCCAAGAGCTGGCATCCCTGGTAAGGCCCTGACTTGAGGCCCCAGTTCCTAAAACCCTTTCCTATAAAAGAGTGACTTCTATGTAGTCGCCAAGAGAATCTTCAGGGAATCTATTATGGGGTGTCTTTAAAAAGAGGCCAAAGGGCTCCATAAGAAACGGACATGGAGCTCTAGGACAAGTACTGAAAAGGATTAGGTTCTAAACTTCGTAAAGTATAAGAAAGACAAATGAGGATAGGCAAAAATATGACCCAATGGGAAACTAAGTCATTTAAGATAGTGAATTGCACCAACTCTTTCTTCATTGACTAAGGCAATCATTGGATTTCTATCCTTCCTTCTATTCATGTGATATGCAATAATGATTAATTGTTCTGGAATGTGAAAACAATCTTGCCTTCATGAACTTAACTCTCATAAAGCTTTTCGTGTTGCATTTCCTCCAGAATTTTCATTTCTTTATCTGTAGCACTGGTGCATTTCTGTCATCCTGTTTCATGACTTCCTCCTTGCTGGAATTGACCACATGTTACAATGCAGACGTCAGCATTGCACTTCCTAGCAGGGAAGGCTTGGACCAAAGAAACGGGCAAACTGGGAGACTGTGGTCAAGGTTCTGGATTAGTGTTAACAAGACCGGGAACCTTACATTTCCAGAAAAGCCACAATCTCCTTGTTGAACACAGCAGTAAAACTCAGAGACAAATCATAAGCAAAATGTAGCACAGTGAAGAGAGATTTGTGACGTTAAAGTGAAGACATACGTTGTGTTCAGATCCAACAAGAACTCGTATCATTTGCAGTTCATAAATGGGGAAAAGTAGTAGCAGATTTCTTCAAAACAGTACTTTATTCTAGGGATGAAGTCTAAAAATTTCTATTGGGTGCCCTATTAATAAATACATTGTGATTCTTTTCAGTTTTCCCTTTTTGCCTCTTTAGTCCAATGTTGCTCTGCTACACACATTTGAGTGCCCAATATCTCCGTATTGGCTTATTGGAAGGCCATCCTTATGATACAAGGGCAATCAGGTACAAATTGTGTTGAGCTGTGTGGTGTCAAGAACACAGGACTGAGAGTCAAGGGACTGTGTGATAGGCCTACCACTGACACAAACTAGACATATGACTTGGGCAAGAAAGTCACCTGGCTTAACAGTTGTGCCTGGAAGCAAGAGGTGTGCCTGGGCCCACACAATCTCCAGGTTCCCCTATATTTCTTGAACCTGTCCAAACTAGTTCCTGCCCTCCAAAAGTTTGCTATCCAGGAGAAAAGTCAGACATATCCATGGACCATTCTGCTACCAAGCAAATGCCCATGGTGGTTTCATAGAAGTGGAATGATGCATGTGGAGAAAATGACTTTGCAAGATTCTCTGAAATTCTCTAAAAGGAGGCATTTACAGAGTTGGACTTTGAGTCATGGTTCAGATGTTATAGAACTGTTGGGAAAGTGCAGAGGGAAGGAAAACCTTGACCAGAACAGCAAAGTGGGGTTGTAATATATAGCAACTTCAGAAGTGGTCAGCGCACAAACTGTATTGGTGAGAAGTAAGCCACTGGGAATGTGCTGGTGAGAATGCCTGGACAAAAGGCAGAGTATGGGTTGACCCATAGCTCACAGTAATTCCATGTTAAGACGTGGTCACAATGCTCTGTTTTGTATCAGATTCTACAGATAGATATTGTTTCTGCCACACTTGAACTATTAAACTATTCAACAGTCAGTATTTTAAGTGGAACCATGCCTGGCACTTCATAAGTTCTATATAAGTTTTCTTAAATAGAAAGTAAATAAAAGAACTTCCCAATATTCGCACTCGCCTTCTTGACATTCTTTGATGTGTCTCTTAATTTCTCACTATGTCATTTGATGATAGGAGAACGTAAAGTAGCAGACTTGAATGTCAGTCCCAGCTCAAGAGAAAGATCTTTGTTTGACTTATAAAGAATCAAATGGTTTTATCTGTTGAGAAAGACGTTAAACATCATTTGGGTGACTGTTAAGTGAGTTAACTCTGCTGCAAATTATTCTGTGATCAAATATAGTCATCCACTGAAAGTATATTTGTCAGCTTAAGATAATAAGAACAACTTATGCAATACCTGTTTTCATATAACTAAGACTATCTTTTTATCAACTAAAAGATTGTCTTTCCACGGGTGTTTCTAGGTGTAATTGTGCAATAACTACACAATCGGATATCTAAGCGTGCTTTTATACCAAATCATTCCGAGAATCCATCATTTGTGGTCGGGAAACGACGCCTCTGTTCTTCAGGTGGATTTCTAGATGATCAAGCCCAAAGGAGGAGCCACACCTAGCGACGGCTGGTTTCTTGCCCACTAAATCCAGGCTCCCGGCATTCTCCCATCAGCCCACATTATCCCACTCACCTTCGTTCCACACACATTAGGAAAGGAGGATGGGCAGCGGGTTCAGAAAGGCTCACAACCAAAACATACTATGAAATGGAACTCAAGGTCTCTAATGAGACGGACACACATTTACTCTGAGGTGGCTATGCTGCTGACTGAGGTGTCATGAATGTCTTGTATATGCAACGGGAGGGTTAACTGGAAGGAAGTTATATTTCCCAATATGAAGTGCCTGTGTGGGTATATTTCTTTGTTTTATATAATGCAGGATGATCAAAGAATACAAGAAAAAAAGCTACTCTGCCCCATAGAAATTCACTTTCCCTTTCTGAGACTGTTTTCATTCTTCTCCTTCGCAGCAATTGAAATATGTGGGAGAACAGAGTTGTGACTCAAGCCCATGCCAGAGTCCAGGAGACTTCTAAGACCCTAGAGATGCCCGAGGACCAGGGGCTTGTTAAATGAGAGTTGGCCATGAATTAGAGTAAACTCTGGAGTGACAAGACCAATTAAGCCAAAACGCACCCAGTTCTGCCCACCTAGGGTGAGGTGCAGAGCTCACCCAAACAGGGTGTTGCAGCCTGTAACAGCCCCCAGCGAGCAAGGATGGGCTGAGTAGCGTGGGGAAGTGTGTGTTTCATCTCTAAGACCAATGAGCCAGGGGCAGGCCCAGGAAAGAGTCATCGTCTTTGTAGTAGACACATAGGATGAGCAGGTGGATGAACAGCACTTAAGACTTGTGTCAGTAGAGTCAAGTCTGTGATGGAGATGTATATTGATGAAAACACACAAACGGAGCACCAGTATCTCAGAGAACCCCAGCAGAGCCTTGCTGTCCTCTGGCTTCTCCAGAAAAGGGAGCGCAGGTTTGGAGAGGCGTGGCTCCTCAAAGAAATCTTTGACCTCACTATGGAGCAAATGTGGCCACTTCTCTCTGCTCCCCAGTTCCTGTTCTTTCAGCCAGAGCTCACTTCCTGGCAGATCAGTGGCCTGCTGGGAGTCTGTGAAAAAAAAAATGCAGTCTTCTCCTCCTGAGTAGGGAAAAACACACCTCTCCAACTCCTGTGTGCTTCTCCCTGACTTTTACACAGAACACTTCACTGCTGACACTTAAATGCTCCCCAGATGTGGTGGGGGGGAAGTTTCCCCACCCCAAGCAATTCTCCACAATACCAGCTGGCTGTCCTCCAGTTTCACTCGATTCTGACACTCCGGTGGCAGAACCCACAAGTTAAGGGCTCAGGCTCACGAGACTGCTCCCACCCCACTTCAGATGCAAATCACAAAGAGCAGGCCCCGACATTCCCCACAACTTAGATCGGATTTGCTACAAATCCGAGGTAGCCACGACTCCTCCTCGGGTTCCACTGACTTGCTAGAGGGATAAAAGAATTCAACGAAACCCTTCCTTCCACTGACCAGTTTATGAAAGGATATGAGAAAGGGTATAGATGAACATCCAGATGAAGAGATCCAGTGGGCCACGTCTGGGAGGGTCTTGAGTGCAGGAGCTTCTGCTCCCATGGTCTTAGGGTGTGTCACCTGCCTGGAACACAGATGTGTTCACCCATCTGGAAGATCCCTGACCCATGTACTACTGACATTTTATGAAGGCTTCCTTATGTAGGCATGCTCCATATGAGCTCCATTTTCAGCCCTTCTCCCTTATCAAGAGAATGGAGGAGGTGAGACTAAAAGTTCCAAGCTTCTACTCATGGCTTGGTCTTTCTGGTGACCAGCTATCATCCAGAGGCTATCCAGGAGCCCACCTAGAGTCTCCTCATGAGAACAAAAGACAGTTCTTTCAACCAGGAAGTGACAACAGTTTCAGGAGAAGTGTGTCAGGAACCAGGGTCAAAAACCAAATACTAGAACCAACGATGCCCCTAGTGCTGTTACTTCTGAGGAAATTCCAAGGGTTTCAGGAGCTCTGTGCCCAGAACTGCCACAGAGGGGCCAGAGACCAATGCATATGATCTCACAGAGTCATATTGGAAGGTGACTCCTTGCATTCCAAAGCCTGATTTTCTACGTCAACATGACACCCACCACTCAGTCCCTCGGCAAACAAAGCAGAAAATCAGGACTCATCAAGCTCCCTGCTGGTCCTAGTTGTCCACACTGGCATTCTCCATGTCCCCCAGCTACTGTAGCTGTTCACACTGGGGACTGTCGTGCACCACGGAAATTATCCCGATGGGTGAAGAGGCTGTAGACAGATGAAAACAACAGCAGATACCATAGGCATGCTCTTGCACATGTGCCTTGATGAGAATATAGGCGAATGCACTGAAATGCTCTCATTCCCGTGAATGCCGTGTGAAACTCTGTGACTTACAGAGAACAGACATTCTGTTCACGCCCCTATTCCAAGGAGTCAGAAAAATTAACCACTTAGTCATCAGAAAGGACAATCCCTAGGGAATCCCCACTTCAGTTCCCACTGCCAAAACATGTCCAAGGGTGTCACCAGGGAATTCCTCTAGGACTCAAAGTGCCCTCTCTAAAAGGTACAGGTAAGACGTGAGGCTTCAAGGGCCTGGACGGGGTAGGAGGGGGAAGGTAAGGCCTACTCCAAGAAGGAGAATATTTGTAGGGCACACCATGGAGCCTGGAAATGGCTGCTGAACACTGGACTCAAACCCGGACCCTGGACTTGGCCCAAACGTCCACTCTAAAGATCAGAACTTTAGCTCACCTGACCCAGGCCTGGCTTCTGGCTGGGCCACACATGGGTCCAAGATCCAGAGAGTGAAGACTGTCTAATTTAGGCAGAGTGAGAAGTAATTTGGTCAAGACAGCATATGAAACATTCAAAGAAAATGAGAATGTGCTTAGTTCCTAAGTTTGAAAGTACTAAATTGGTCTGTGAAAAGATTTGTGGGTATCAGTACGTGTGTGTGTGTGTGTGTGTGTGTGTGTGTGTGTGTGTGTTTACGTACAGCAAGTCCCATTAGGCTTGGTGAAGCTTTGCTGACTTTAGAAGTGTAAATGCTACCAACATAAAATACAGCATTTGGAGATTTAATGACTTACATTTTTAACATACTTATTTTAAATAATAAATCATTTGTTTGAATTTTTGTGTCATTGGTTTTGAGTGAAGATTGCAAAGGTGGATGGAAACGATAACAACTTAAATACTCAAAATTAAAGAAGTATAAAATAAAGTTCACCTTCTGGATTGACGACACCAAAGAACTTGTTCTGTGGAAAAACGGAGCTGTGATTGGAACAACATGGAAGAAGCTGAAGGACGTTTTGCTCAATGAAAGAAGCTACACAGAGAAAGACAAATACTGCATGGGATCAATCATGTGCGAATTATAAAATAAAGAAAAAAAAAGGTTAACCTCATAGAAACAGAGTAGAAAAGTGGTGGCCAGGAGCTGGCTGTGGAGGATAAATAGGGAGAGGCTGGTGAAAGGCTACAAACTCTCAGCTCGGAGACGAAGAAGGTCTGAGCATCTACAATATGAAACGGTGACTGCAGTTGATAACACTGAATGGAGTCCCTGGAATCAGCTGAGACGCGAGCCCAGAACTGTCCCCCCCCCCCCCGCCCCCCACCCACACACACAGAGTCAAGATGGCAGGTGAAAACAACAATGGGACTGGAGGACAGAGGAGAACGTGGGAGGAGAAATCCCTGGGCAATACCCAAATTCCTGGGAGAACTTCCCACTTGAAAGGCTAAGAAATTGGTGGGTTCAAACCACGATCTCCAGGAGATCCAGGGAACCAGGTGATACCCGGCTTCCAGGGGGAAAGAATAGAAAGTCAACTAAGGTCTAGAAGGCTCAGGACGGAGGCCTGGAGTTGTAGGCTGGATGGTGGGGGAGGGGCTGTGGTCCAGCCCGCTCCCCTTCGGTCCCCTCCCCAGCCCTCAGGAGCCCTTTGTGACAGGGCCACAGGTCTGTCATGGGGGCCTGGGGAAATCATCTCCGGGCCACTCCCAGAGCTCAGTTGCCTCAGGGCAGCACTGCACTCCAGACACGGAGAATCCTCTCTGGTTTCTGAAAAGCACTCTCGCCACCTGGCTGAGCTCCACTTCCACTTCCTGGGCGATGGATACCATCCTCGCCTTCTTGTGTGGACTGGGGCTCGTCCTCATTTTCCTTCCCTCCCTCCGCAGGAATCCATCCTTACGACCCCTGCTGAAACGGAGAAACGTCAGGAAGGTAAGAAAGCCTTGGCTGAGACCCAATAGAAGATCATTCTCTCTTCCTCTCTACTAGGGTTTCCACTTTTATGAATCAACTCGAGGGGCTCTGTGGATGGGAAAGAATAGAACAGCATCCTTCTAGGGACGAGCCAGGCCTGGCAGGCAGGAATTAGAGTGGGCACAAGGATGTCCATCCCGAGGTCTCAGAGCAGGAGTCCAGGGCACAGGCCCCAAAGCAGCGACCGCAGGCAGAGGACTGGACACTGGGTTGGATCTGTGTGCGAGCACAGGCCCTGAGGACTGCTTCCCCAGCCCCCTTCCCCTGGAGGAGATCATGGGCGAGCCATCCTCTGTCGGGGCAGATGTGAGTGCGGTGCTGAGCCCCGAGAGCCTCCAGGCAGGGGCTGGAGTGGGGCTCCGGCCTCGGGCAGCAGAGTCCTCCCTGAGAAAGCTCAGAGGCATGTGTAGGTCAGACAGCGTGCGTGTTCTTGAACAGAGGAACAGTGGTGGGAGCAATCCACGGTGGGGTCTCACCTGGAACATCCTTCCTGATGTTCCTCAAAGAAGGAACACACAAAACACCCATTCTAGGTTCAGTTATCCACTTTCAAAAGGAGTCGAAAGAAAGAACCACCACAGAGCTCCAGGAGTTCAAGGTAGAAAGTCACCTTGCTCCTGATCGCTGAGCTTCTGCCCCTGGTCTAGAGAGAGCACAGGGAGCCTTGGCTCTGAGCCCCTGGAGTTGTTTGTTTGTTCTCACCTCTCAGCCTCAAGTGGAGCCAAGGGGGAGGGGCAGCAGGAGTCGGAAGAAAAGTGGAGCTCTGCAAGGTAAGCCTCTGCCATTCAGCCCTGTGCCCCGAAAGCTGGCCGCCATCTCTCCTGTCCCTGAGCGCCCAGCTTCGCGGCCTCCCAGGAAGCGGGGGCCAGAGCGTGTCCCTCAGGAGGCAGAGACCTCTGGGAGGCTCCCGGGAAGGAGAGGAGATCTCAGACACTTGCCAGTGTCTGTGCCTGTGCCGGGAAGGAAGCCCCAAGCCCGCAGGGACCGGGCAATGGAGGATGAGTAGCAGGGGCCTGTGGGCTGTAGCGGACGTGGAGGCACTTGGTCAATGACAAACCTCAGCCCATCGTGCGCCTTGCCGTCCGCCTCGGGGATCACGTAGCCTTGGACTATGCTGCCTGGGCTCCAGAGTCGGCCCTCCCTATGGTCGCCCCTAAAGGGACATCGCAGGCAGCCTCGGGTAAGAGCCCTGGGCCCCTGCCTTCAGCACCGTGACCCGGTCTCCTGGTTTCTAGCTTACAGACAAGGCCTGAAAGCACTGGCAGAAGCTTGCGGGCTGACTTCCCTTCTGCGAAGGTGAGAATCTTCCCCTTCTCTCCTGGCTGCTTCTTCCTCCCAGAGCCTCGGAGGTGGCCCCAGGGCTGCAGGCAGCTGCGGGGCTGAGCTGGGAGAGGGACCATGGCCACAGGGGCTGGCTAAGGGCCTGGGGGGAGGGCGGGCGGCAGAACTTTGTGAAGTGAGAGTGGGGCCCGGGGAGGGCCCTGGGCCTCAGTGGCCCCCTGCCTGGCCTGCCCAGCCTGGCAGGCCCCTCAGCCCCCGGCTGCAGCTTGTACCTCCTGTCTCCCGCGGCGACCCGGACAGGCTGCCTTCCAACGGTGCCTGTCATCGGCTGTCCTGTCCACACTCCCCTGGGGACGTGTGGAAACCAGTGTCCGCCAGAGCCCAGCAGCCATGCATGGAGCCCCTGGAAGACGCTGTTCACGCCGCGTCTCCAGCGCTTTCCCCGGCTCCTCTGACCGAGCACCCTCCCCCTCCACCGGGCTGCACCTCTGCAGGGGCCCACTCAAAAGCCACCTCTGTCACTGTCTTACGAAAACCTCCTCAGCCCCCAGCGGGGGAGAAACAAAACAGGCTCCAAACTCCAGAGTCCCTTCCTAGCCTGGCCCTTCCCCTCCCTGCTCCGTCACCAGCCTGGGAGAAAATCCAGAAGGGCCTGGGAGGGTCCCTAACTGTGGGCGGCCAGGGACCCTCCGGGGCCCCTCCGACTGGACAGGTGGGCAGGCCGCCTCCTCTGACCATCACACGCAGGCTCATGGGCGGAAGCTGGCAGAGCGGCGCCGGAGTCGGGGCTGAGCGAGGCCGTCCAGGCTGGAAAGCAGGTTCCTCCACGGCCAGGACTGAGCCAAAGAAGGAGAGTCGGGCAGGGACCTCCCCAGACCCCTGCTGTGGGGTAGCAGGCCTGGAGGGGAGCTCAGCCTCCCAGTCTCCCACAGCTCAAGGGGCCGGGGCTCTTGTGCAGGCCGAGGAAGCCCTTCTCTGGTACCTCACCTGGAGATCCACACTGCCGGCCCCCTCCAGAACCGGCAATGTGCCTGGGAGAGATCCAGTGTCTCCAGGGTCCCGGAAAAGCACCTCTCCACCCACACATTCGGCCGCAGCTGCCCAAGAGCCTAAGGAGCTGCGCCTTCCAACAAAGCTCGCGAGCCAGCTGGAGCTGCCGGGGAAGCTCCCGGCCCAGAAGCAGCCTCAAGGCCGTGCTGCCGGCATGCTCCTTCAAGACCCTCCTACTCATGGTCTCCATGCCACGTGGTCTCCAGGCCAGGTGCCACATGCCCTCCCATCAAGGGCACGGAGGAGCCAGGGGCAGCAG
>NW_025796054.1:0-2564 GCF_021613505.1 Equus quagga
GAAACTTGTCTTCATATGTGAGCAGCAGGCACTTCCTGTACTGCTGTCTTCTGTTATGAGAGGTAGAAACCATCATGTACGTCAGGGAAATAGGCCCATGTCTCATTGCTATATTGTGGAAGGAGGGGGGAATCTTTCTTTAATCCCAGGGGATCCTTTCTACTATTCACACTGTACTAGTTGGATAAGGTGTTCTGGAAGATTTTTCTATGATTTCTATTTTAAAACACACACTCCCCCCCCCCTCAGACTGTCTCTGAGGTAGGAGGCCAGGCCATTCAGGGAAAATGCGTGAGGCCTGAGTGAGGTCAGTCGCTGCACTGAGTGGCCGACTGTGAGGAGGCCCTGACAGTCCCAGAACGCGTGTGCAGGAGAGCCTGACACTGGGACTTACTGATCACAGTCATCCATCCTTCCTGATGGAGGAAGGGCTCCCCCTCTGGGCTGCGAATCCCAGGAGGCAGCTACTTCCTTTTGTGCAGTTCCAACCTGTGGGATGAGCCCACGAGCCAGCCAGCAGAGTTGACCCTTCCTCTGAGCAGCTGGGGCCACCAGAGTGGCGTTCCTTTCATTTCTGCTTTCCTCAGCAGTGATGCGAGGTCCCATGCTGCCTCTGAGAGACCTTTGAACACCTGGCATCCCTGGAAATGCCCTGACTTGAGGCTCCAGTTCCTAAAACCCTTCCCTAGAAAATTGTGACTTCTATGTAGTCAGCAAGAAAATCTTCAGGGAATCTATTAAGGGATGTCTTTAAATAGAGGCGAAAGGGCTTCATAAGAAATGGCCATGGAGGTCTAGGAAAAGTCCCAAAGAGGATTAGGTTTTAAAGTTTGTGAAATATAAGAAAGCCTAATAAGGATAGTCAAAAATATCACCCAACTGGAAACTAAGTCATTTAAGATAGTGAATTGCACCAACTCTTTCTTCATTGACTAAGGCAATCATTGGATTTCTATCCTTCCTTCTATTTATGTGATATGCAATAATGATTAATTGTTCTGGAATGAGAACACAACCTGAGCTTCGTAAACTAAACTCTCATAAAGGTTTTGTGTCCATTTGCATTTCCCCAAAAATCTTCATTTCTTTATCTGTAGCACTTGTGCATTTCTCTCATCCTCTTTTGCGACTTCCACCTTTCGGGAATTGACCACGTGTTACAATGCAGACGTCAGCATTGCACTTCCTAGCAGGGAAGGATCGGATCAAAGAAATGGTCAAACTGGAAGACTGTGGTGAAGGTCCTGGATTAGCTGTTAACAAGACCAGGAACCTTACATTTCCAGAAAAGCCACAATCTCCTTGATGAACATAGAGGCACAACTCAGAGACAAACCATAAGCAAAATGTAGCACAGTGGAAAGAGAAGATTTGTGATACTAAAGTGAACACATACGCTGTGTTCAGATCCAATGACAATTTGGATCATTTGCAGTTCATAAATGGGGAAAAGTAGTAGCAGATTTCTTGAAAACGGTACTTTATTCTAAGTATGAAGGCTTAAAATTTCTATTTGGTAGACTCTTAATAAATACATGATGTTTTTTTCTGTTTTCCCTTCATCCTATGTTGCTCTGCTAGGCACATTTGAGTGCCCAGTATCACCTAACAGGCTTGTTGGAAGGCCGTCCTTATGATACAAGGGCAATCAGGTGCAAACTGTGTTGAGCTGTGTGGTGTCAAGAACACAGGACTGAGAGTCAAGGGACTGTGTGATAGGCCTACCACTGACACAAACTAGACACATGACCCTGGACAAGTAAGTCACCTGGTTCAAACTCTAGCCATGCCTTGCCAACAAGAGGTGTGCCTGGGCCCACACAATCTCCAGGTTCCCCCATATTGCTTGAACCTGTCCAAATTAGTTCCTGCCCTCCAAAAATTTGCTATCCAGGAGAAAAGTCAGACATATCCATGGACCATTCTGCTACCAAGCAAATGCTCATAGTGGTCATAGAGGTGGAAGGATGCATGTGGAGAAAATTATTGCAAGGTTCTCAGAAATTCTCTTAAAGGAGGCATTTATGGAGTTGGACTTTGAGTCATGGTTAAGATATTACAGAACTGTTGGGAAGGTGCAGAAGGAAGGAAAACCTTGATCAGAACAGCAAAGTAGGGTAGAAAGGACAGCATCTTCAGAAGTGGTGAGCGCACAAACTGTATTGGTGATATTGATCCACTGGGAATGTGCTGGTGAGAATGCCTGGACAAAAGGCAGAGTATGGGTTGACCCATCGCTCACAGTATTTCCATGTTCAGACATGGTCGCAATGCTCTGTTTTCTATCAGATCCTACAAATCGATATTATTTCTGCCACACTTGAACTATTAAACTATTCAATGGTCATTATTTTAAGTGGAACCATGCCTGACAATTCATTATTTCTATCAAAGTGTTTTTAAATAGAAAGGACATAAAATAACTTCCCACTATACCAACTCCCTTTCTTGACATGCTTTTATATGTCTCTTAATTTCTCCTATATCGTTTGATGATGGGAGACCATAAAGTGGCAGGCTTGAATTTCAGTCCCAGATGAAGAAAAAAGTCTTTGTTTGACTTA
>NW_025796054.1:2664-10784 GCF_021613505.1 Equus quagga
TGTTGAAAAAGACAGTAAAGATCATTTGGGTGACTGCTAAGAGAGTTAACTCTGCCGCAAATTATTCTGTGATCAAACATATTCATAAAATGGAAGTACATTTGTCAGCTTAAGATAATAACAACTTGTTCAATATCTGTTTTAGTACAACTAAGATTATCTTTTTATCAACTAAAAGATTATCTTTCCATGGATGTTTCTAGGTATAATTGTTCAATAACTATAAAATGGGATATCTAAGCACTCGTGTGTACCAACATGTTCCTACAGTCAATCATTTGTAGTCAGGAAACGATGCCTCTGTTCTTCAGGTGGATTTCTAGATGATCAAGCTCAAAGGAGGAGCCACACCTAGCGACGGCTGGTTTCTTGCCCACTAAATCCAGGCTCCCGGCACTCTCCCAGCAGCCCACATTATCCCACTCACCTTCCTTCCACACACATGAGGAAAGGAGGATGGGCAGCAGGTTCAGAAAGGCTCACAACCAAAATGCACTGTGAAATGGAACTCAAGGTCTCTAATGAGACAGACACACATTTACTCTGAGGAGGCTATGCTACTGACTGAGGTGGTGCGAATTTCTTGCATATGCAGTAGGAGAGTTAATTGCAGGAACTTCAACTTCATAATGTGAAATGTCTGTGTGGGTATATTTGTTTGTTTTATATAACGCAGGATGATCAAAGAAGACAAAAAAAGTTCCTCTGCCCCATAGAAATTCCCTCTCCTTTTCTGAGATGGTTTACTTCTCCCTCGCGGCAATGGAATTATGTGAGAGAGCATAGCTTTGACTCAAGCCCATAACAGAGCCCAGGAGAAGTTCCAAGACCCTAGAGATGCCCAAGGACCAGGGGCTTGTCAAATGCAGGAAGAAGGGTCATTCTGGCACTATGACGATTAACAATGAATTAGAGTACAATTGGGAGTGACAAGAGCGAGGAAGCTAAAAGGCACCCAGGTCTGCCCACCTAGGACGAGATACAGAGCTCTCCCAAAGAGCGTGTCACAGCCTCACAGCCCCGAGGGATCTAGGAGGGGCCCAGCAGTGTGAGGAAGTGTCCATTTCATCTGCAGCACCAGTAGTGGAGGGACTGACCCAGGGAAGAGTCCTTGTCATTGTAGAAGACACACAGGGTTGAGCAGGTGGGTGGACAGCACTTAAGATTTGCGTCAGCAGAGTCAAGCTGGCGATGGAAACACGAATTGAGAAAAAAACACACATAAAACTAGCGTCTTGGAGAACCCCACCAGAGCCACACGGTCCTCTGGGTTCTCCAGAAAAGGGAGTGTAGGTTTTGAAGATGCGTGTCTCCTCAAACAAATCTTTGACCTGACTGTGGAGTGAATGTGGCCATCTCTGTCTGCTCTACAGTTCCTCTTCTCTTGCCTAGAGCTCAACTCCCAGCCGAGAAGTGACCTGGTAGGAGTCTGCGTCAGAAAAGCGCAGTCTTCCCTTCCTGAGGAGAGAGAAACTCACTTCTCCACCTCCCT
Source organism: Equus quagga (assembly GCF_021613505.1). Taxonomy (NCBI): domain Eukaryota; kingdom Metazoa; phylum Chordata; class Mammalia; order Perissodactyla; family Equidae; genus Equus; species Equus quagga. Next base: position 4,157 of record NW_025796054.1, read on the forward strand.
GTGCTTCTCCTTGACTTTTACACAGAAAACTTCACTTCTGACACTTACAGTTACTAAACATGTGGGGGTATTTTTCCCCACACCAAGCAATTCTCCACAACACCAGCTGGGTGTACTCCTGTTTCACTAGATTGTGACACCCCACAAGTTAAGGGCTCAGTCTCACAATAGAACTCCCTCTCAACTTCAGACGCACATCACAAAGAGTAGGTCCCCAGGTTCCCCACAACTTCCATCGACTTCGCTACAAATAGGTACTGACCCCTCCTCGGGTTCCATTGACTTGTTAGAGCGACTCACAGAATTCAGGGAAACATTTCTTTCCATTGACCAGTTTATTAAAGGATATGAGAAAGGGTATAGATGGACATCCAGATGAAGAGATCCAGTGGGCCACGGCTGGGAGGGTCCTGAGTGTAGGAGCTTCTGCTCCCATGATGTTGGGGAGCGTCACCCGCCTGGAACACAGATATGTTCACCCACCTGGAAGCTCCCTGAACCAGGTACTACTGAGATTTTACGGAGGCTTCTTTATGTAGCCATGTTCCATATGAACTGCATTTTGAGCCCTTCTCCCTTGTCCAGAGAATGGGAGGGTGAAAACTAAAAATTCCAAGCTTCTACTCATGGCTTGGTCTTTCCAGTGACCAGCACTCATCCAGGAGCTATCCAGGAGCCAGCCTAGAGTCTCCTCCTTAGAACAAAAACAGTCCTGTCACCTAGAAAATGACAAGGGTTTCAGGAGCAATGAGTCTGTAACAGAGGTCCAAAATCAAACAGTAGAACAAATGATGCTCCTAGTGCTCTGAATTCTGAGGAAATAGCAAGGATTTCAGGAGCTCTGTACCAGGAACTGGGGACAGACACCAATACATAGGATCTCACAAAGTCATATTGGAAGGTGACTCCTTGCATGCCCAAGCCTGCTTTTCTATGTCAACAGGAGACCCACCTCTCAGTCCCATTGCAAATGACGCAGAAATCAGGACACACCATGCTTCCTTTAGCCCTAGTTTTCCACGCTGGCACTCTCCATGCTCCCTAGGTACCTTAGTGTCACACTGGGGACTGTCATGCCCCAGGGAAAATATGATAAGGGGTGAAGGGGCTGAAGACAGATAAAAACAACAGTAGATGCCAAAGGCATGCTCTTGCACACGTCATTGATGACAATACATGCAAATGAACTGAAATGCCCTCATTCCCATGAATGCCAAGTGAAACTCTGTGACCAACAGAAAAAAGACATTCTACTCAAGTCCATATTGCAAACAGTCAGAAAAATTAACCAAGTAGTCATCAAAAAGAACAGTTCCTAAGGGAATCCCTAGTTCCAACTGCCAAAGATATCCAAGGATGTTACGAGGGAATTCCTCTAAGACTCAAGGGACCCTAACTAGAAGGTACAGTTAAGACTGAGGCTCCAGGGGCCTGGAGGGGCGAGAAGGGGAAAGGCGAGGCCTACTCAGAAAAACAGTGTCTGTGTAGGGTACAGGATGGAGCCCAGAGAGGGTTGTTGAATACTGGACTCAAACCCGGACCATGGACTCAGTCCCAACATCCCCTCTAAAGAGAACTTTAGCCCACCTGACCCAGGCCTGTCTTCTGAGTGGGCCACACATGGGTCCAAGGTCTGGAGAGTGAAGACTGTCTATTTTAGGCAGACTAAGAAGAAATAGAGCCAAGACAACATATAAAAGATTTAAGGAAAATGAGAAAATGCTTCATTCCTGAGTTTGAAAATATTGAATTGGTCTGTGTAAACATGTGTAGGTATGTGCATGTGTGTTTATGTATGTGGATGTGTGTGTGTCCATATAGCATGTCCCATAACTCTTGGTGAAGCTTTTCTAACTTCAGAAATGTAAATGCTACTAACATAAAACACATCGTTTGGAGGTATAATCATTCATATTTTCATTACACTGAATTTAAATGATTAATCATTAGTTTGAATTTTTCTGTCAGCCATTCTGAGTACAGATGGCAAAGGTTAATGGAAAGAATAACAACTTAAATATTCAAAATTAAACAAGGAGAAAACAGAGTTCACCTTCTGAATTGACAACACTAAAGAACTTGTCATGTGCAAAAAACAGAATTGAGATTTGCACAACATGGATAAAGCTGGGGGAGATTATGCTCAATGAAAGAGGCCAGACAGAGACAGACAAATACTGCATGACATCACTCATGTGTGAAATCTAACAGCAACACAAAGAGGTCAGGCTTATAGAAACACAGGTTAGAAAAGTGGTGGCCAGGAGCTGGGGAGTAGGGGATGTAGGGAGAGGCCAGTAAAAGGCTACAAACTTTCAGCAAAGACAAAGAAGGTCTGAAGATCCACGGTATGACATGGAGACTGCAGTTGATAACACTGAAATGAGCCATTGAATTTGGCTAAGAGACCAGCACTGAAATGTTCTCACACACATACAGAGTCAAGATGGAAGGTGAAAACAACAATTGGACTTGAGAACAGAGGAGATTGTGAGAGGAGAAACCCCCGGGAAATACCCAAATTCCTGGGAGAGGTCGGACTTTGGAGGCTAAGAAATTGGTGGGTTCAAACAAAGATTTCCAAGAGATCCAGGGAACCAGGTGATACCCGGCTTCCAGGGGGAAGGAATAGAAAATCGATTAAGGTCAAGAAGGCTCAGGACAGAGGCCTGGAGTTGTAGGCTGGATGGTGGGGGAGGGGCTGTGGTCCAGCCCGCTCCCCTTAGGTCCCCTCCCCAGCCCTCAGGAGCCCTTTGTGACAGGGCCACAGATCTGTCATGGGGGCCTGGGGTAATCGTCTCCGGGCCACTCCCAGAGCTCAGTTGCCTCAGGGCAGCACTGCATTTCAGACATGGAGAATCCTCTCTGGTTTCTGAAAAGCATTCTTGCCACCTGGCTGAGCTCCACTTCCACTTCCTGGGCGATGGATATCATCCTCGCCTTCTTGTGTGGAGTGGGGCTCTTCCTCGTGCTGCTGCCCTCCCTCCACTGGAATCCATCCTTACGACCCCCGGTGAAACGGAGAAACGTCAGGAAGGTAAGAAACCCTTGGCCGAAACCCAACAGAAGATGCTTCTCTCTACTTGGCAACCGGGATTCCCACTTTTTCAGAATCAACTGGAGGCACTCTGAGGACAGGAGAGAATAGAACAGCATCCTTCTAGGGACGAGCTGGGCTGGTCAGGGAGGGGTTAGAGTGGGCACAAGGATGTCCATCCCAAGGTCTCAGAGCAGGAGTCCAGGTGTGGTAGAGGGCTCCAGGGTACAGTCCCTAACGCAGCGACCATAGGCAGAGGACTGAACACTGGGTTGGATCTGTGTGGGAGCACAGGCCCTGAGGACTGCTTCCCCAGCCACCTTCCCCTGGAGGAGATCACGGGCGAGCCATCCTCTGTCGGGGCAGATGTGAGGGCGGTGCTAAGCCCCAAGAGTCTCTGGGCAAGGGCTGGAGGGGGGCTCTGGCCTCGGGCAGCAAAGTCCTCCCTGAAGAAGCTCAGAGGCATCTGTAGGTCAGACAGCGTGCGTGTTATTGAACTGAGGAACGGTAGTGGGAGCAATCCATGGTGGGGTCTCACCTAGTACATCCTTCTTGATGTTCCTCAATGAAGTAAGACAGAAAAACACCCGATTTAGGTTCAATTATCCACTTTCAAAAGGAGTCGAAAGAAAGAACCACCACAGAGCTCCAGGAGTTCAATGTAGAAAGTCATCTTGCTCCTGATCGCTGAGCTTCTGCCCCTGGTCTAGAGAGAGCACAGGGAGCCTTAGCTCTGAGCCCCTGGAGTTGTTTGTTTGTTCTCGCCTCTCAGCCTCAAGTGGAGCCAAGGGGGAGGAACAGCAGGAGTCCGAAGAAGAGTGCAGCTCTGCAAGGTAATCTTCTGCCATTGGGTCCTTTGCCCCGCAAGCTAGCCACCATCTCTCCGGTCCCTGAGCACCCACCTCCATGGGCTCCGAGGATACCAGGGGCAGAGTGTGTCCCTCAGGAAGCAGAGCTCTTGGGAGACTCCAAGGAAGGAGATGACAACCCAGATCCTTGCCAGAGTTTGTGCCGGGAAGGAACCCCCAAGCTGGGAGGGGCCTGAGGATGGGTGATGAGTAGCAGGGGCCTGTGGGCTATAGTGGACGTGGAGGCACTTGGTCAATGACAAACGTCAACCCATCATGTGCCTTGCAATCCGCCTCGGGGATCACGTAGCCTTGGACACTGATGCCTGAACTCCAGAGTCTGCCCCCGCTATGATCGCCCCTAAAGGGACATCGCAGGCAGCCTCGGGTAAGAACCCTGGGCCACTGCCTTCAGCACCGTGACCCGGTCTCCTGGTTTCTAGCTTACAGACAAGGCCTGAAAGCACTGGCAGAAGCTTGCGGGCTGACTTCCCTTCTGCAAAGGTGAGAATCTTCCCCTTCTCTCCTGGCTGCTTCTTCCTCCCAGAGCCTCGGATGTGGCCCCAGGGCTGCAGGCAGCTGCAGGGCTGAGCTGGGAGGGGGACCATGGCCACAGGGGCTGGCTAAGGGCCTGGGGGGAGGGCAGGCTGCAGAACTTTGTGAAGTGAGAGTGGGGCCCGGGGAGGGCCCTGGGCCTCAGTGGCCCCCTGCCTGGCCTGCCCAGCCTGGCAGGCCCCTCAGCCCCTGGCTGCAGCTTGCGCCTCCTGTCTCCCGCAGCGACACTGGCAGGCTGCCTTCCAATGGTGCCTTTCATCGGCTGTCCTGTCCACACTCCCCTGGGGACGTGTGGAAACCAGTGTCCGCCGGAGCCCAGCAGCCATGCGTGGAGCCCAAGGAAGATTTTGTTCACACCAGGTCTCCAGCTCTTTCCCCAGCTACTCTGACTGAGCACCTTCTGCCTGTATTGGCGTCCACTGCTCCCCCCCTCAGCCTCCTATGACTCTGGGGCCCACTCAAAAACCAATACTGTCAATGTCTTGGGAAAACCTCTTCAGCCCCATGCGGAGGAGAAACATAAGTGTTTGATAACGAAAGAGTCGCTTCCCACCCTGGCCAGTCCCCTCCCTTCTCCCTCACCTGCCTGTGAGGAAATCCAGAAGGCCCTGGGAGGGACCCTACTTCGGGATGGCCAAGGTGACTTGAGGGGCCCCTCTGACTAGACAAAAGGGCAGGCTGTCTCCTCAGACCATCACACTCAGCCTCACGGGCAGAATCTGGCAGAGCAGGACCAGCATGGGGGCTGAGCAAGGCCATCTAGAGTCAAAAGCAGGTTCATCAATGGCCTGACTGAGCCCAAGGAGGAGAGTCGGACAGGGACCTCTCAAGACACCTGCCCTGGGGTAGCACGCCTGGAGAGGAAATCAGGATCCCAGTCTTCAATGGCTCAAGGGGCCAGGGCACTTGTGCAGGCTTAAGAGGCCCTTCTGTGGTGTGTCACCTGGAGATCCACACTGCCGGCCCCCTCTAGAACCGGCAATGTGCCTGGGAGAGATCCAGCATCTCCAGGGTCCGGGAAAAGCCCCTCTCCACCCACACATTCAGCTGCAGCTGCGCAAGATCCTAAGGAGCTTCGCCTTCCAACAAAGCTTGCGAGGGAGCTGGAGCTGCCAGGGAAGCTCCTGTCCCAGAAGCAGCCTCAAGGCCGTGCTGCCGGCATGCTCCTTCAAGACCCTCACACTCATGTGCACCATGACACACACATCTGGGCATCTCACACGTCACTCTCCAGTTCCCAGGGTGAACAGACCTGTGGGGATGTGCCCAGTGGCCAGATGCCACATGCCCTCCCATCAAGGGCACGGAGGAGCCAGGGGTAACAGCAGCCCAGGAGACCAAAACGGAAGGCCCTGTGGAAGAGTCAGCTTCCCCCGATTAAGGAGACAGAGGAGGATATAAGTCCTGGCCTGGAGGGGATGAAGAAAGACTCCTGGGACTGAGAGCTTTCAAGCCAGCGGGACAAGCCACCCTCCTCAGGTCAGGAGACTAAGAGACATTCTTGGGAGCAAACACCTCCAGCTCATGCCAGAAAAGGAATAAGTTTTGCAAGAAGGTCACTACAGAAAAGGGGTGTAACGCTTTCTGCCCTGTCTGAAGCCCAGCAAGGAAGACCCAGCACCAGCAGATCCCCTTCCAGAAGGCAAGCCTGCAGCAGCCACAGCCCAGAACCAGGGACCCGGCAGAAACTGCTCCGCTGTGGATGGCAGGGTTCTTGAAGCTCAGCCGACAGTGACATATTTTGGACAAGCCCTGGGAGAGAAACTGGGGCTTTGTTCAAGACATCATGCCTCCCAGTTAAGGCAATGCAAACTGATTTCAGGCCTGGGTACGTGAGCATTCCTGCTCCCACGGGGTTCCCACCTCCACAGAGCCAACAAGAGTGATGACAGATGAGAGTCACCAAGCCACCCGCAGGGGCCACAGCTGTCCTAACAAGAGTGAGTAGACCATACACGAGGATTGCAAGTGGACCTTGCCACCTAGGCAGCCGCGGTGTTTCCCAAAATAAATGTATTTTCCCATGAGAGGTGGTGGCCTCTCTCTGTACCCTTCTAGGGGAAGGGACAGGATCTGGGTCTGCCCTGCCTGAGGGTCTGCTTTGGCTTCCAGAAGGGGCGGGGCTGTGGAGGGAGGCGGACCACAGCGTGGCCTACCCACTCTCACCCTGATTCCCTCACTGCGCCGG
>NW_025796055.1:0-1778 GCF_021613505.1 Equus quagga
GATGAAGAAAGACTCGCGGGACTGAGGGCTTCCCAAGCCAGCAGGACAAGCCACCCTCCCCAGGTCGGGGGACTAGGAGACACCCTTGGGAGCAAATGCCTCCAGCTCCTGCCACACAAGGCACCAGTCTTGCCAGCAGGCTACTTCACTAAAGGCCTGAGCCGCTTTCTGCCATGTTGGAAGCCCAACAAGGAAGACCAAGAACCAGCAGATCCCCTTCCAGAAGGCAAGCCTGCGGCAACCGCGGCCCACAGCCAGGGACTCGGCAGAAACAGCTGGGCCATGGATGGCAGGGCTCTGGAAGCTCAGCAGTTGGTGACATCCTTTGTACAGGCCCTGGCAGAGATACTGGGCCTGTGCCGAAGACTTCATGCCTCCCGTCAAGGCGACACAAAGGCTGATTTCTGGCCTGGCTAGCTGGGCGCGCCTGCTCTCATGGGCTTCCAACCTCCCCAGAGCCAACAAGGATGATGACAGATGAAAGTCACCAAGTCACCACAGGGGCCACAGCTGTCCTAAGAAGAGTGAGTAGGCCAGACATGGGATAGCAAGTGGACATTGCCACCCAGGGAGCCACAATCTTTCCCAAAATAAACGCGTTTTCTCGTGAGAGGTGGTGACCTCTGTCTGTGCCCTGCTTGAGAGAAGGATGAGTTCTGGGTCTGCCCTTCCTGAGGGTCTGCTTTTGCTTCCAGAAGGGACAGGGCCATGGAGGGAGGCAGACCGCAGCGTGACATACACCCTCTCACCCTGATTCCCTCACTGCATCATGCCATCATTACAAAAACAAATGGAAGCCTTTAGGATCCTTGAAGACAAGCAAAAGCTCTAAAACCCCAGCCCAGGATGGGGCTCAGCCTGTCCTCTCCTGCTTGAACTTGTGGGGCTGTGGGGAAGGCGTTTGCACAGGCTAAAATTCCCCTCAGGCTCCAGGAAGTGCCAGAGACAAGTTCACAGGTCTCAGGGTCGGGAGGGGAGTCTAGGGCAGTGCCGGCCCGAGTCCACAGAGAGCAGAGACCTGGCCGCTCATCCCGTGCTTGTGGTGGGACAAGATGATGATTGCCTCAGGAGCTTCTTCTCCCCCGGGGGGAAGCTGGAAGGAGAAGGGCCTGTGGAACCCTATCAGCTCAGCGTTGCCCTCCCTCGGTCCCTGTCCCACTCTGGAGCAGCAGCACCGAGGAGGAGGACTATGCTCAGGCTCTAAGGGCGGGCGTGTGGAGAGCACGGAGGCTGCTGAGGGCCTGTAACTTCTGCCCATGGGGAGCGAAGGGCCCTACTCTCCTGCACCTGCCTTCTCCCCTGGGGGAAGGGGCTGGATTGGGACTGTGTGGTAGTCACCATCTGATAGTGGGACTCTGGGTGCCTAGGGTACGATATGGTAGAAGGAGGCAAAGTGGCACCACACTTTCCCATTGACCTACTGGGGATATTTTTTGGTTGATACAGATTTTCACTATTGGAAACTGAGCTGCTATGAACTTCCCAGGAAGTTTTGTGTGAACATAAATTTTTATTTCTATACAGTAATTATCAATGGCAATGAAAAAGGAAGGTTTGCAAATGGACACACCTCCCAGGATCTTCGAACGAAATGCAACGTGCATTTAGGACACGAAGAGGTTGAAAGGTTGAAACATGTCACAGCAAGTAAATCTGATACCATATTATAGATGTCACCAGTTTCCTGAGGGAAAGTCCATTACCTAATGGGCTAGATAGGTGCTGACAAGTTTCTCGGGAGCTGTGCCGTCATGTATGATCAAACACTATCCAAAAGT
>NW_025796056.1:0-4687 GCF_021613505.1 Equus quagga
GTAGTAAAGAGATATTCCTGTTAGCATTATTCTTAGTGAAATAGAAAACTGCTGCAAGTTTTAAGCAAGGAAGTGGCATGATTTTATTTGCTTCTAATAAAGACTTGCTGTTCAGTGGATAATGGATAGAAGAAGAGCAATACAATAGTAAAAGCAATAGGAAGAGCAGTTATGTGGCTATTACACTAGTCCAGGAAAGAGATGATGATGACTGGTCTTGAGTTGTGACAATGACATGGAGAAAATGGTACAATTTGTAATTTATTTTGAAGGTAGAATTGATAGCTCTTGTTAATAGACTGAATCTGGGACAGTGTAAGGGAAATAGCAAAATTAAGTAGAATTTTCTGGTATATATGGGAACAGGAAGCCCTGTCAATTTCTGATATAATGAAGACTGGGTAGGATAAGATTAACAGAGGAAAAGCATGAGTCATTTTGGTTAGATGACGTCTTAGATGCCTTTGAGATATGCCAGCGATGTCTGGGCTCTGATAGAGTTCACGTGATCGAACTTCTGAGTTGGTTTTACTGTATTGCCCACTTTAAACATTAATTTACTGAGATACAGAGAAGTTAATTAATTTCTCCACACTTCTTTAGGAGCAAATGGAAAAGTGAAAGTTACATTAAGTCTGTCTCATTCTAAAACACTGCATATAACTCATTAAGGTTAGAAGTGTGGTCAAGAAGCATAGATTTTGGAGTTTTCAGCACATGGTATTATGTATCTGGAGATTTAATTACCTAGGAAGAGGTGAGAGCTGAGAGCTGAGGGATAACAACATGTAGAGACTGGCTAAAGAAGCAACGGACACCAGGATGAGATGCCCCATTAAGGAGGAGGGAAATCAGGCGAGATGTTTCATGGTGGCAGACAGCAGAGTGTTACAGAGAGGAAGGAACTGTGAACTGTGTTGAATTGTTGAGAATTCAAGTAAAATAAGTGCCAGAATGATCCACATATGTTTAATAAACAAATAAATGCATGATTAAAGATCTTCAAAATACACTTCCCCCAGAAACTCATCAGCTTCTTTTATTCCCTTCAATTTTTAAAGACTATAATCAGGCTGAGATCAAAATAAAAGTGTAGGAAAAAATGGAACAAAAATAAGAAGAATTTATGTCATGTGGCTTTGACAAATCATCTGACTTTCTCTGAAGTTCCAAGTCCTTGCCATAAAATAAGAAAAGTTAAATCTATTCTATTCCCTTCATAAGCTTCTTGGAAACTAAATGTGGTGATGGGGTGTTAAAATGCTTTGAAAACTCTTCAAGCACCAAGGAATGCTGGGTTCTTTATACATAGATGAACATTTACATTATCCATTAAATAGTAAAGCCCAAAGACCGTAACTTCTACCATTTACTTAGTTGAGTTGGGCCTAGTATTGTAGAGTGCATCTCTCAGGGTATAAAAGATGTCAGATCAGATGCTATTTTCCAGATGGCTTCATAGATTTTGTAGTTACCTTTATCATTAATCATATCAATATTTGTAGGCGGCCATTTCAGTCATCTCTCCACGTCATTTTTTTCTAGATGTGTAAATAACACTTTTCTATATGTTTAGGTGCATATTTACTCCTCTTGTAACTCGCACAGAGTTACAGTACAGTAAGGTTATAAGTAATAACCCTAAAAATGGAGGCTTTCTTGAGCCTATGCCACAATTGAAATTTTGTTATGGAAAACAAGAAGGAATACCAGAGAATGGTTTTGAGTTTCCTTTGCTGGAAGCTGTGTTATAGATAGCCTTCTAGCATCTATATACTTTGCAGCACATTACAAGGAGCCTACAGATAATAAGACTTGAGGGATAAAGAGAAAGAATATACATGTTATATAATATATACAGTATATATAGTATCTTAGTTGGACAGACTAAGCACAAAGGTGATGTAAAAATATCAGCAACAACATATCTGAAGAGACAGTGTCAGTATAGAAGCTAATAGCAGCCCATCAAAGAAAATACAGCACTAAAAATTAGCAATTGATCATTGAGAGCAAAAAATTAATATCCTTATTATATGTTAGTTAGTTATAAATTTAAGTCTTATAGTCAGTAGGTTCTATTACGGGGCCAGAACTACCATTTCACAGTAGCTATGGACCTTTGGTGTCCTAAAATAACTTTACAAAAGCAAATCTGGTCTGGAATTTTTATAAGCTAACTTGGTCTTTATTGGCCAAGCTCCAAAATAGTTATTCTGAACAGTCTGTAAAGGATATCACTATAAACCACCTATCTTACTGGAATATCACAGCAGCCACTACCATTTTCAGTTCCCTCTCCACATTCAAAGAACTCCCATTCTCTAATGGAGGATGGGAAAACAGTATCAGGAGAACTAGAAAAAGCAGTTTGTTTATGTGACTTTTAACTTGGAGTTATTTATACTAGGACTTCCTTTAATCTACCCATAAACTTGGGATGCTTCAATCATAAGCCCTAAAAATCCAGAATTTTTTGTAGATTTCTATTGGGAGTTTCTTTTGGCATTCCCGCCTCATCTTCAGATCAATAGGCCAAGCAGAAATCATAATTACAGAGATATCAAATAACAGGTAAAGAAAAATATTCTGGGACAAAACGAGTTTTAGTCTGTACTACCAGCTGATACTATTTAATAGATAAGGAGGGCAGGCATCTAGAATTACAACGGAAGAAGCATTCAAGTAGTAAACCTGGGATTCTGGAGCCCCTCAAGCTAAACAGAGTTCATAACAGGCAGCCACACCATTCGCAATTTAGAATGACTCAATCTTTAGCCAATGCATAAGTTAATTTTGGAATTTAAGAAATATTTAAGGTATTTTGCTAAAAATTGTGTTCTACCACTTTTGCATCCTAATGATCACCAGAGAGTGGTGGATTCTCAAGGGCAGTGCAAAGAAAGATTGTACCAGACAGAGTTTAACAAGCAGGGAAGACTTTATTCAAGACTATTGCAAAAGAGGAGAGAGGTTGATCTCAACTCCACTGAAACAAAAGATGGAAGAGTTTTAGGTGTTGGGGTGAGTGCAAAAGTACTAGAGGACACCAGTGGGACGATATGGTCAATGTGATGAGACCATCTGTGCTTGCTAATTGGCCCTTGTCAAAGTTAGGCTTCTATCTTCCCAGAGAGATTTGGAGTTGGGTGCCATATCTTTATTGATGACCACATTTCTGGAAGAAATGATGTAAATCTCAAAGGGACAGAAAAAGAATTTACAAGTACAACTTTTCTAAAGGGAGGTCAGGGGATTGTAGTCAGGAGAAACTTAGCTAAAGTTTGATCAAGCAGAGGCGAGTGTTAAGGTTGTCTTGGTCAACAGTAACAAGGCTGATGTCCTATATAGATACTGCTGAGATTGTCTTTATGATGTATATACTTACAGCATATGATTTTAGAACTTCTCAAAGCCTATGCCATGGCTCTACCTTTCACCTGCTAAGACCTCACACATTGTTTTCAAAGAACTCAGTTTTACAGCATGGAAATCAACCAATGCTGTACTGAGGCACAAATGTTATTTGCTTCTGCTTCAGCCAGCGGGAAATCCCTGGAGAAAGTGTTGTGAGCAAGAACGCTAGAGGTGATGTTGAAGGGAAAAGCAATTGCTTCTGACTGCTAATGTTTAATCTGTCCCCTACAGAAGTGAAAGCAGCCTTTTATCTTTGAGTAGAATAAGGTGATTTAGAAGGGGAACAAGATGACACGGCAGTAGTTGATGCTGATGCTTTAGTAATAAATTCAATTCAGCGCATGACTTATACGAATTTCAAGACTGAGATAAACTTCACTAAAGTAATGACTTCTAGGGAATAGTTCAGAATTTCTTTTAAGTCTCTTAAACTAGTTGCCTTACCATTCTGGGTTACATTGTGGTGGCAATGTTTGATCTGCCGCATTTAATGACTCACCATCATATCTATCATCTTCACAGAAATTTGCTCCAGGCAGAAATCTGTCTTACAAGTTGAAGGGAAGTCATAATGTATTTTCTCCCAAGTCTGAGAACTTCGTAATTCAATATAAGACAAAACAATAACACACATAGTATAAACAGCTTAACAAATACCTGTTTCATAATTTATTTGCTTGTTCATTCTACTTTTCAAATATTAATTTAATATCTATAAGATCCAGAGACTCTCCTGATTTCTAGTAAGTTTATGTTGAATAACATAAACATAGCTATTCTGGCACATTTACAATACTCTTATTTCTATCTCATGCCAGTACTACTGTGTAATTAAGGATTTTAATGTTATTTTCTACAGTACGTTAACATGAAATATTTTGAAAAAATATTGTTTTATAGCTTTAAGTAGCAAAATGATCTTAAAAACAGTTTTATCCATGAATAATTGACCTACAATAAACTACACATATTTAAAGTGTATAATTTGATTAGTTTTTGGCAAATGCATACAAACATGAAACTATGCTCATAGTGAAGAAAATGAGCATCATCCATCACCTCAAGTTTCCTTGTTCCCATATTTGATGTCATACTTATTAATGCAAAGAATCCATAATGAATCTATAAATAAAAATTGGGATGAGTTTATTATATGAGCCAGTTTTGAGCTCTATAGCCCAGGATAAAAATGACCTTCACCAAGGAACGAAGCTCTCCAAAGAAGTGGTATGTACAGAGAGGTTATGTACCATCTTGGAACAAAGAACAT
>NW_025796057.1:0-4687 GCF_021613505.1 Equus quagga
ATGTTCTTTGTTCCAAGATGGTACATAACCTCTCTGTACATACCACTTCTTTGGAGAGCTTCGTTCCTTGGTGAAGGTCATTTTTATCCTGGGCTATAGAGCTCAAAACTGGCTCATATAATAAACTCATCCCAATTTTTATTTATAGATTCATTATGGATTCTTTGCATTAATAAGTATGACATCAAATATGGGAACAAGGAAACTTGAGGTGATGGATGATGCTCATTTTCTTCACTATGAGCATAGTTTCATGTTTGTATGCATTTGCCAAAAACTAATCAAATTATACACTTTAAATATGTGTAGTTTATTGTAGGTCAATTATTCATGGATAAAACTGTTTTTAAGATCATTTTGCTACTTAAAGCTATAAAACAATATTTTTTCAAAATATTTCATGTTAACGTACTGTAGAAAATAACATTAAAATCCTTAATTACACAGTAGTACTGGCATGAGATAGAAATAAGAGTATTGTAAATGTGCCAGAATAGCTATGTTTATGTTATTCAACATAAACTTACTAGAAATCAGGAGAGTCTCTGGATCTTATAGATATTAAATTAATATTTGAAAAGTAGAATGAACAAGCAAATAAATTATGAAACAGGTATTTGTTAAGCTGTTTATACTATGTGTGTTATTGTTTTGTCTTATATTGAATTACGAAGTTCTCAGACTTGGGAGAAAATACATTATGACTTCCCTTCAACTTGTAAGACAGATTTCTGCCTGGAGCAAATTTCTGTGAAGATGATAGATATGATGGTGAGTCATTAAATGCGGCAGATCAAACATTGCCACCACAATGTAACCCAGAATGGTAAGGCAACTAGTTTAAGAGACTTAAAAGAAATTCTGAACTATTCCCTAGAAGTCATTACTTTAGTGAAGTTTATCTCAGTCTTGAAATTCGTATAAGTCATGCGCTGAATTGAATTTATTACTAAAGCATCAGCATCAACTACTGCCGTGTCATCTTGTTCCCCTTCTAAATCACCTTATTCTACTCAAAGATAAAAGGCTGCTTTCACTTCTGTAGGGGACAGATTAAACATTAGCAGTCAGAAGCAATTGCTTTTCCCTTCAACATCACCTCTAGCGTTCTTGCTCACAACACTTTCTCCAGGGATTTCCCGCTGGCTGAAGCAGAAGCAAATAACATTTGTGCCTCAGTACAGCATTGGTTGATTTCCATGCTGTAAAACTGAGTTCTTTGAAAACAATGTGTGAGGTCTTAGCAGGTGAAAGGTAGAGCCATGGCATAGGCTTTGAGAAGTTCTAAAATCATATGCTGTAAGTATATACATCATAAAGACAATCTCAGCAGTATCTATATAGGACATCAGCCTTGTTACTGTTGACCAAGACAACCTTAACACTCGCCTCTGCTTGATCAAACTTTAGCTAAGTTTCTCCTGACTACAATCCCCTGACCTCCCTTTAGAAAAGTTGTACTTGTAAATTCTTTTTCTGTCCCTTTGAGATTTACATCATTTCTTCCAGAAATGTGGTCATCAATAAAGATATGGCACCCAACTCCAAATCTCTCTGGGAAGATAGAAGCCTAACTTTGACAAGGGCCAATTAGCAAGCACAGATGGTCTCATCACATTGACCATATCGTCCCACTGGTGTCCTCTAGTACTTTTGCACTCACCCCAACACCTAAAACTCTTCCATCTTTTGTTTCAGTGGAGTTGAGATCAACCTCTCTCCTCTTTTGCAATAGTCTTGAATAAAGTCTTCCCTGCTTGTTAAACTCTGTCTGGTACAATCTTTCTTTGCACTGCCCTTGAGAATCCACCACTCTCTGGTGATCATTAGGATGCAAAAGTGGTAGAACACAATTTTTAGCAAAATACCTTAAATATTTCTTAAATTCCAAAATTAACTTATGCATTGGCTAAAGATTGAGTCATTCTAAATTGCGAATGGTGTGGCTGCCTGTTATGAACTCTGTTTAGCTTGAGGGGCTCCAGAATCCCAGGTTTACTACTTGAATGCTTCTTCCGTTGTAATTCTAGATGCCTGCCCTCCTTATCTATTAAATAGTATCAGCTGGTAGTACAGACTAAAACTCGTTTTGTCCCAGAATATTTTTCTTTACCTGTTATTTGATATCTCTGTAATTATGATTTCTGCTTGGCCTATTGATCTGAAGATGAGGCGGGAATGCCAAAAGAAACTCCCAATAGAAATCTACAAAAAATTCTGGATTTTTAGGGCTTATGATTGAAGCATCCCAAGTTTATGGGTAGATTAAAGGAAGTCCTAGTATAAATAACTCCAAGTTAAAAGTCACATAAACAAACTGCTTTTTCTAGTTCTCCTGATACTGTTTTCCCATCCTCCATTAGAGAATGGGAGTTCTTTGAATGTGGAGAGGGAACTGAAAATGGTAGTGGCTGCTGTGATATTCCAGTAAGATAGGTGGTTTATAGTGATATCCTTTACAGACTGTTCAGAATAACTATTTTGGAGCTTGGCCAATAAAGACCAAGTTAGCTTATAAAAATTCCAGACCAGATTTGCTTTTGTAAAGTTATTTTAGGACACCAAAGGTCCATAGCTACTGTGAAATGGTAGTTCTGGCCCCGTAATAGAACCTACTGACTATAAGACTTAAATTTATAACTAACTAACATATAATAAGGATATTAATTTTTTGCTCTCAATGATCAATTGCTAATTTTTAGTGCTGTATTTTCTTTGATGGGCTGCTATTAGCTTCTATACTGACACTGTCTCTTCAGATATGTTGTTGCTGATATTTTTACATCACCTTTGTGCTTAGTCTGTCCAACTAAGATACTATATATACTGTATATATTATATAACATGTATATTCTTTCTCTTTATCCCTCAAGTCTTATTATCTGTAGGCTCCTTGTAATGTGCTGCAAAGTATATAGATGCTAGAAGGCTATCTATAACACAGCTTCCAGCAAAGGAAACTCAAAACCATTCTCTGGTATTCCTTCTTGTTTTCCATAACAAAATTTCAATTGTGGCATAGGCTCAAGAAAGCCTCCATTTTTAGGGTTATTACTTATAACCTTACTGTACTGTAACTCTGTGCGAGTTACAAGAGGAGTAAATATGCACCTAAACATATAGAAAAGTGTTATTTACACATCTAGAAAAAAATGACGTGGAGAGATGACTGAAATGGCCGCCTACAAATATTGATATGATTAATGATAAAGGTAACTACAAAATCTATGAAGCCATCTGGAAAATAGCATCTGATCTGACATCTTTTATACCCTGAGAGATGCACTCTACAATACTAGGCCCAACTCAACTAAGTAAATGGTAGAAGTTACGGTCTTTGGGCTTTACTATTTAATGGATAATGTAAATGTTCATCTATGTATAAAGAACCCAGCATTCCTTGGTGCTTGAAGAGTTTTCAAAGCATTTTAACACCCCATCACCACATTTAGTTTCCAAGAAGCTTATGAAGGGAATAGAATAGATTTAACTTTTCTTATTTTATGGCAAGGACTTGGAACTTCAGAGAAAGTCAGATGATTTGTCAAAGCCACATGACATAAATTCTTCTTATTTTTGTTCCATTTTTTCCTACACTTTTATTTTGATCTCAGCCTGATTATAGTCTTTAAAAATTGAAGGGAATAAAAGAAGCTGATGAGTTTCTGGGGGAAGTGTATTTTGAAGATCTTTAATCATGCATTTATTTGTTTATTAAACATATGTGGATCATTCTGGCACTTATTTTACTTGAATTCTCAACAATTCAACACAGTTCACAGTTCCTTCCTCTCTGTAACACTCTGCTGTCTGCCACCATGAAACATCTCGCCTGATTTCCCTCCTCCTTAATGGGGCATCTCATCCTGGTGTCCGTTGCTTCTTTAGCCAGTCTCTACATGTTGTTATCCCTCAGCTCTCAGCTCTCACCTCTTCCTAGGTAATTAAATCTCCAGATACATAATACCATGTGCTGAAAACTCCAAAATCTATGCTTCTTGACCACACTTCTAACCTTAATGAGTTATATGCAGTGTTTTAGAATGAGACAGACTTAATGTAACTTTCACTTTTCCATTTGCTCCTAAAGAAGTGTGGAGAAATTAATTAACTTCTCTGTATCTCAGTAAATTAATGTTTAAAGTGGGCAATACAGTAAAACCAACTCAGAAGTTCGATCACGTGAACTCTATCAGAGCCCAGACATCGCTGGCATATCTCAAAGGCATCTAAGACGTCATCTAACCAAAATGACTCATGCTTTTCCTCTGTTAATCTTATCCTACCCAGTCTTCATTATATCAGAAATTGACAGGGCTTCCTGTTCCCATATATACCAGAAAATTCTACTTAATTTTGCTATTTCCCTTACACTGTCCCAGATTCAGTCTATTAACAAGAGCTATCAATTCTACCTTCAAAATAAATTACAAATTGTACCATTTTCTCCATGTCATTGTCACAACTCAAGACCAGTCATCATCATCTCTTTCCTGGACTAGTGTAATAGCCACATAACTGCTCTTCCTATTGCTTTTACTATTGTATTGCTCTTCTTCTATCCATTATCCACTGAACAGCAAGTCTTTATTAGAAGCAAATAAAATCATGCCACTTCCTTGCTTAAAACTTGCAGCAGTTTTCTATTTCACTAAGAATAATGCTAACATCTCTTATCATCTATAAG
>NW_025796058.1:0-4687 GCF_021613505.1 Equus quagga
CTTATAGATGATAAGAGATGTTAGCATTATTCTTAGTGAAATAGAAAACTGCTGCAAGTTTTAAGCAAGGAAGTGGCATGATTTTATTTGCTTCTAATAAAGACTTGCTGTTCAGTGGATAATGGATAGAAGAAGAGCAATACAATAGTAAAAGCAATAGGAAGAGCAGTTATGTGGCTATTACACTAGTCCAGGAAAGAGATGATGATGACTGGTCTTGAGTTGTGACAATGACATGGAGAAAATGGTACAATTTGTAATTTATTTTGAAGGTAGAATTGATAGCTCTTGTTAATAGACTGAATCTGGGACAGTGTAAGGGAAATAGCAAAATTAAGTAGAATTTTCTGGTATATATGGGAACAGGAAGCCCTGTCAATTTCTGATATAATGAAGACTGGGTAGGATAAGATTAACAGAGGAAAAGCATGAGTCATTTTGGTTAGATGACGTCTTAGATGCCTTTGAGATATGCCAGCGATGTCTGGGCTCTGATAGAGTTCACGTGATCGAACTTCTGAGTTGGTTTTACTGTATTGCCCACTTTAAACATTAATTTACTGAGATACAGAGAAGTTAATTAATTTCTCCACACTTCTTTAGGAGCAAATGGAAAAGTGAAAGTTACATTAAGTCTGTCTCATTCTAAAACACTGCATATAACTCATTAAGGTTAGAAGTGTGGTCAAGAAGCATAGATTTTGGAGTTTTCAGCACATGGTATTATGTATCTGGAGATTTAATTACCTAGGAAGAGGTGAGAGCTGAGAGCTGAGGGATAACAACATGTAGAGACTGGCTAAAGAAGCAACGGACACCAGGATGAGATGCCCCATTAAGGAGGAGGGAAATCAGGCGAGATGTTTCATGGTGGCAGACAGCAGAGTGTTACAGAGAGGAAGGAACTGTGAACTGTGTTGAATTGTTGAGAATTCAAGTAAAATAAGTGCCAGAATGATCCACATATGTTTAATAAACAAATAAATGCATGATTAAAGATCTTCAAAATACACTTCCCCCAGAAACTCATCAGCTTCTTTTATTCCCTTCAATTTTTAAAGACTATAATCAGGCTGAGATCAAAATAAAAGTGTAGGAAAAAATGGAACAAAAATAAGAAGAATTTATGTCATGTGGCTTTGACAAATCATCTGACTTTCTCTGAAGTTCCAAGTCCTTGCCATAAAATAAGAAAAGTTAAATCTATTCTATTCCCTTCATAAGCTTCTTGGAAACTAAATGTGGTGATGGGGTGTTAAAATGCTTTGAAAACTCTTCAAGCACCAAGGAATGCTGGGTTCTTTATACATAGATGAACATTTACATTATCCATTAAATAGTAAAGCCCAAAGACCGTAACTTCTACCATTTACTTAGTTGAGTTGGGCCTAGTATTGTAGAGTGCATCTCTCAGGGTATAAAAGATGTCAGATCAGATGCTATTTTCCAGATGGCTTCATAGATTTTGTAGTTACCTTTATCATTAATCATATCAATATTTGTAGGCGGCCATTTCAGTCATCTCTCCACGTCATTTTTTTCTAGATGTGTAAATAACACTTTTCTATATGTTTAGGTGCATATTTACTCCTCTTGTAACTCGCACAGAGTTACAGTACAGTAAGGTTATAAGTAATAACCCTAAAAATGGAGGCTTTCTTGAGCCTATGCCACAATTGAAATTTTGTTATGGAAAACAAGAAGGAATACCAGAGAATGGTTTTGAGTTTCCTTTGCTGGAAGCTGTGTTATAGATAGCCTTCTAGCATCTATATACTTTGCAGCACATTACAAGGAGCCTACAGATAATAAGACTTGAGGGATAAAGAGAAAGAATATACATGTTATATAATATATACAGTATATATAGTATCTTAGTTGGACAGACTAAGCACAAAGGTGATGTAAAAATATCAGCAACAACATATCTGAAGAGACAGTGTCAGTATAGAAGCTAATAGCAGCCCATCAAAGAAAATACAGCACTAAAAATTAGCAATTGATCATTGAGAGCAAAAAATTAATATCCTTATTATATGTTAGTTAGTTATAAATTTAAGTCTTATAGTCAGTAGGTTCTATTACGGGGCCAGAACTACCATTTCACAGTAGCTATGGACCTTTGGTGTCCTAAAATAACTTTACAAAAGCAAATCTGGTCTGGAATTTTTATAAGCTAACTTGGTCTTTATTGGCCAAGCTCCAAAATAGTTATTCTGAACAGTCTGTAAAGGATATCACTATAAACCACCTATCTTACTGGAATATCACAGCAGCCACTACCATTTTCAGTTCCCTCTCCACATTCAAAGAACTCCCATTCTCTAATGGAGGATGGGAAAACAGTATCAGGAGAACTAGAAAAAGCAGTTTGTTTATGTGACTTTTAACTTGGAGTTATTTATACTAGGACTTCCTTTAATCTACCCATAAACTTGGGATGCTTCAATCATAAGCCCTAAAAATCCAGAATTTTTTGTAGATTTCTATTGGGAGTTTCTTTTGGCATTCCCGCCTCATCTTCAGATCAATAGGCCAAGCAGAAATCATAATTACAGAGATATCAAATAACAGGTAAAGAAAAATATTCTGGGACAAAACGAGTTTTAGTCTGTACTACCAGCTGATACTATTTAATAGATAAGGAGGGCAGGCATCTAGAATTACAACGGAAGAAGCATTCAAGTAGTAAACCTGGGATTCTGGAGCCCCTCAAGCTAAACAGAGTTCATAACAGGCAGCCACACCATTCGCAATTTAGAATGACTCAATCTTTAGCCAATGCATAAGTTAATTTTGGAATTTAAGAAATATTTAAGGTATTTTGCTAAAAATTGTGTTCTACCACTTTTGCATCCTAATGATCACCAGAGAGTGGTGGATTCTCAAGGGCAGTGCAAAGAAAGATTGTACCAGACAGAGTTTAACAAGCAGGGAAGACTTTATTCAAGACTATTGCAAAAGAGGAGAGAGGTTGATCTCAACTCCACTGAAACAAAAGATGGAAGAGTTTTAGGTGTTGGGGTGAGTGCAAAAGTACTAGAGGACACCAGTGGGACGATATGGTCAATGTGATGAGACCATCTGTGCTTGCTAATTGGCCCTTGTCAAAGTTAGGCTTCTATCTTCCCAGAGAGATTTGGAGTTGGGTGCCATATCTTTATTGATGACCACATTTCTGGAAGAAATGATGTAAATCTCAAAGGGACAGAAAAAGAATTTACAAGTACAACTTTTCTAAAGGGAGGTCAGGGGATTGTAGTCAGGAGAAACTTAGCTAAAGTTTGATCAAGCAGAGGCGAGTGTTAAGGTTGTCTTGGTCAACAGTAACAAGGCTGATGTCCTATATAGATACTGCTGAGATTGTCTTTATGATGTATATACTTACAGCATATGATTTTAGAACTTCTCAAAGCCTATGCCATGGCTCTACCTTTCACCTGCTAAGACCTCACACATTGTTTTCAAAGAACTCAGTTTTACAGCATGGAAATCAACCAATGCTGTACTGAGGCACAAATGTTATTTGCTTCTGCTTCAGCCAGCGGGAAATCCCTGGAGAAAGTGTTGTGAGCAAGAACGCTAGAGGTGATGTTGAAGGGAAAAGCAATTGCTTCTGACTGCTAATGTTTAATCTGTCCCCTACAGAAGTGAAAGCAGCCTTTTATCTTTGAGTAGAATAAGGTGATTTAGAAGGGGAACAAGATGACACGGCAGTAGTTGATGCTGATGCTTTAGTAATAAATTCAATTCAGCGCATGACTTATACGAATTTCAAGACTGAGATAAACTTCACTAAAGTAATGACTTCTAGGGAATAGTTCAGAATTTCTTTTAAGTCTCTTAAACTAGTTGCCTTACCATTCTGGGTTACATTGTGGTGGCAATGTTTGATCTGCCGCATTTAATGACTCACCATCATATCTATCATCTTCACAGAAATTTGCTCCAGGCAGAAATCTGTCTTACAAGTTGAAGGGAAGTCATAATGTATTTTCTCCCAAGTCTGAGAACTTCGTAATTCAATATAAGACAAAACAATAACACACATAGTATAAACAGCTTAACAAATACCTGTTTCATAATTTATTTGCTTGTTCATTCTACTTTTCAAATATTAATTTAATATCTATAAGATCCAGAGACTCTCCTGATTTCTAGTAAGTTTATGTTGAATAACATAAACATAGCTATTCTGGCACATTTACAATACTCTTATTTCTATCTCATGCCAGTACTACTGTGTAATTAAGGATTTTAATGTTATTTTCTACAGTACGTTAACATGAAATATTTTGAAAAAATATTGTTTTATAGCTTTAAGTAGCAAAATGATCTTAAAAACAGTTTTATCCATGAATAATTGACCTACAATAAACTACACATATTTAAAGTGTATAATTTGATTAGTTTTTGGCAAATGCATACAAACATGAAACTATGCTCATAGTGAAGAAAATGAGCATCATCCATCACCTCAAGTTTCCTTGTTCCCATATTTGATGTCATACTTATTAATGCAAAGAATCCATAATGAATCTATAAATAAAAATTGGGATGAGTTTATTATATGAGCCAGTTTTGAGCTCTATAGCCCAGGATAAAAATGACCTTCACCAAGGAACGAAGCTCTCCAAAGAAGTGGTATGTACAGAGAGGTTATGTACCATCTTGGAACAAAGAACAT
>NW_025796059.1:0-4687 GCF_021613505.1 Equus quagga
ATGTTCTTTGTTCCAAGATGGTACATAACCTCTCTGTACATACCACTTCTTTGGAGAGCTTCGTTCCTTGGTGAAGGTCATTTTTATCCTGGGCTATAGAGCTCAAAACTGGCTCATATAATAAACTCATCCCAATTTTTATTTATAGATTCATTATGGATTCTTTGCATTAATAAGTATGACATCAAATATGGGAACAAGGAAACTTGAGGTGATGGATGATGCTCATTTTCTTCACTATGAGCATAGTTTCATGTTTGTATGCATTTGCCAAAAACTAATCAAATTATACACTTTAAATATGTGTAGTTTATTGTAGGTCAATTATTCATGGATAAAACTGTTTTTAAGATCATTTTGCTACTTAAAGCTATAAAACAATATTTTTTCAAAATATTTCATGTTAACGTACTGTAGAAAATAACATTAAAATCCTTAATTACACAGTAGTACTGGCATGAGATAGAAATAAGAGTATTGTAAATGTGCCAGAATAGCTATGTTTATGTTATTCAACATAAACTTACTAGAAATCAGGAGAGTCTCTGGATCTTATAGATATTAAATTAATATTTGAAAAGTAGAATGAACAAGCAAATAAATTATGAAACAGGTATTTGTTAAGCTGTTTATACTATGTGTGTTATTGTTTTGTCTTATATTGAATTACGAAGTTCTCAGACTTGGGAGAAAATACATTATGACTTCCCTTCAACTTGTAAGACAGATTTCTGCCTGGAGCAAATTTCTGTGAAGATGATAGATATGATGGTGAGTCATTAAATGCGGCAGATCAAACATTGCCACCACAATGTAACCCAGAATGGTAAGGCAACTAGTTTAAGAGACTTAAAAGAAATTCTGAACTATTCCCTAGAAGTCATTACTTTAGTGAAGTTTATCTCAGTCTTGAAATTCGTATAAGTCATGCGCTGAATTGAATTTATTACTAAAGCATCAGCATCAACTACTGCCGTGTCATCTTGTTCCCCTTCTAAATCACCTTATTCTACTCAAAGATAAAAGGCTGCTTTCACTTCTGTAGGGGACAGATTAAACATTAGCAGTCAGAAGCAATTGCTTTTCCCTTCAACATCACCTCTAGCGTTCTTGCTCACAACACTTTCTCCAGGGATTTCCCGCTGGCTGAAGCAGAAGCAAATAACATTTGTGCCTCAGTACAGCATTGGTTGATTTCCATGCTGTAAAACTGAGTTCTTTGAAAACAATGTGTGAGGTCTTAGCAGGTGAAAGGTAGAGCCATGGCATAGGCTTTGAGAAGTTCTAAAATCATATGCTGTAAGTATATACATCATAAAGACAATCTCAGCAGTATCTATATAGGACATCAGCCTTGTTACTGTTGACCAAGACAACCTTAACACTCGCCTCTGCTTGATCAAACTTTAGCTAAGTTTCTCCTGACTACAATCCCCTGACCTCCCTTTAGAAAAGTTGTACTTGTAAATTCTTTTTCTGTCCCTTTGAGATTTACATCATTTCTTCCAGAAATGTGGTCATCAATAAAGATATGGCACCCAACTCCAAATCTCTCTGGGAAGATAGAAGCCTAACTTTGACAAGGGCCAATTAGCAAGCACAGATGGTCTCATCACATTGACCATATCGTCCCACTGGTGTCCTCTAGTACTTTTGCACTCACCCCAACACCTAAAACTCTTCCATCTTTTGTTTCAGTGGAGTTGAGATCAACCTCTCTCCTCTTTTGCAATAGTCTTGAATAAAGTCTTCCCTGCTTGTTAAACTCTGTCTGGTACAATCTTTCTTTGCACTGCCCTTGAGAATCCACCACTCTCTGGTGATCATTAGGATGCAAAAGTGGTAGAACACAATTTTTAGCAAAATACCTTAAATATTTCTTAAATTCCAAAATTAACTTATGCATTGGCTAAAGATTGAGTCATTCTAAATTGCGAATGGTGTGGCTGCCTGTTATGAACTCTGTTTAGCTTGAGGGGCTCCAGAATCCCAGGTTTACTACTTGAATGCTTCTTCCGTTGTAATTCTAGATGCCTGCCCTCCTTATCTATTAAATAGTATCAGCTGGTAGTACAGACTAAAACTCGTTTTGTCCCAGAATATTTTTCTTTACCTGTTATTTGATATCTCTGTAATTATGATTTCTGCTTGGCCTATTGATCTGAAGATGAGGCGGGAATGCCAAAAGAAACTCCCAATAGAAATCTACAAAAAATTCTGGATTTTTAGGGCTTATGATTGAAGCATCCCAAGTTTATGGGTAGATTAAAGGAAGTCCTAGTATAAATAACTCCAAGTTAAAAGTCACATAAACAAACTGCTTTTTCTAGTTCTCCTGATACTGTTTTCCCATCCTCCATTAGAGAATGGGAGTTCTTTGAATGTGGAGAGGGAACTGAAAATGGTAGTGGCTGCTGTGATATTCCAGTAAGATAGGTGGTTTATAGTGATATCCTTTACAGACTGTTCAGAATAACTATTTTGGAGCTTGGCCAATAAAGACCAAGTTAGCTTATAAAAATTCCAGACCAGATTTGCTTTTGTAAAGTTATTTTAGGACACCAAAGGTCCATAGCTACTGTGAAATGGTAGTTCTGGCCCCGTAATAGAACCTACTGACTATAAGACTTAAATTTATAACTAACTAACATATAATAAGGATATTAATTTTTTGCTCTCAATGATCAATTGCTAATTTTTAGTGCTGTATTTTCTTTGATGGGCTGCTATTAGCTTCTATACTGACACTGTCTCTTCAGATATGTTGTTGCTGATATTTTTACATCACCTTTGTGCTTAGTCTGTCCAACTAAGATACTATATATACTGTATATATTATATAACATGTATATTCTTTCTCTTTATCCCTCAAGTCTTATTATCTGTAGGCTCCTTGTAATGTGCTGCAAAGTATATAGATGCTAGAAGGCTATCTATAACACAGCTTCCAGCAAAGGAAACTCAAAACCATTCTCTGGTATTCCTTCTTGTTTTCCATAACAAAATTTCAATTGTGGCATAGGCTCAAGAAAGCCTCCATTTTTAGGGTTATTACTTATAACCTTACTGTACTGTAACTCTGTGCGAGTTACAAGAGGAGTAAATATGCACCTAAACATATAGAAAAGTGTTATTTACACATCTAGAAAAAAATGACGTGGAGAGATGACTGAAATGGCCGCCTACAAATATTGATATGATTAATGATAAAGGTAACTACAAAATCTATGAAGCCATCTGGAAAATAGCATCTGATCTGACATCTTTTATACCCTGAGAGATGCACTCTACAATACTAGGCCCAACTCAACTAAGTAAATGGTAGAAGTTACGGTCTTTGGGCTTTACTATTTAATGGATAATGTAAATGTTCATCTATGTATAAAGAACCCAGCATTCCTTGGTGCTTGAAGAGTTTTCAAAGCATTTTAACACCCCATCACCACATTTAGTTTCCAAGAAGCTTATGAAGGGAATAGAATAGATTTAACTTTTCTTATTTTATGGCAAGGACTTGGAACTTCAGAGAAAGTCAGATGATTTGTCAAAGCCACATGACATAAATTCTTCTTATTTTTGTTCCATTTTTTCCTACACTTTTATTTTGATCTCAGCCTGATTATAGTCTTTAAAAATTGAAGGGAATAAAAGAAGCTGATGAGTTTCTGGGGGAAGTGTATTTTGAAGATCTTTAATCATGCATTTATTTGTTTATTAAACATATGTGGATCATTCTGGCACTTATTTTACTTGAATTCTCAACAATTCAACACAGTTCACAGTTCCTTCCTCTCTGTAACACTCTGCTGTCTGCCACCATGAAACATCTCGCCTGATTTCCCTCCTCCTTAATGGGGCATCTCATCCTGGTGTCCGTTGCTTCTTTAGCCAGTCTCTACATGTTGTTATCCCTCAGCTCTCAGCTCTCACCTCTTCCTAGGTAATTAAATCTCCAGATACATAATACCATGTGCTGAAAACTCCAAAATCTATGCTTCTTGACCACACTTCTAACCTTAATGAGTTATATGCAGTGTTTTAGAATGAGACAGACTTAATGTAACTTTCACTTTTCCATTTGCTCCTAAAGAAGTGTGGAGAAATTAATTAACTTCTCTGTATCTCAGTAAATTAATGTTTAAAGTGGGCAATACAGTAAAACCAACTCAGAAGTTCGATCACGTGAACTCTATCAGAGCCCAGACATCGCTGGCATATCTCAAAGGCATCTAAGACGTCATCTAACCAAAATGACTCATGCTTTTCCTCTGTTAATCTTATCCTACCCAGTCTTCATTATATCAGAAATTGACAGGGCTTCCTGTTCCCATATATACCAGAAAATTCTACTTAATTTTGCTATTTCCCTTACACTGTCCCAGATTCAGTCTATTAACAAGAGCTATCAATTCTACCTTCAAAATAAATTACAAATTGTACCATTTTCTCCATGTCATTGTCACAACTCAAGACCAGTCATCATCATCTCTTTCCTGGACTAGTGTAATAGCCACATAACTGCTCTTCCTATTGCTTTTACTATTGTATTGCTCTTCTTCTATCCATTATCCACTGAACAGCAAGTCTTTATTAGAAGCAAATAAAATCATGCCACTTCCTTGCTTAAAACTTGCAGCAGTTTTCTATTTCACTAAGAATAATGCTAACAGGAATATCTCTTTACTAC
>NW_025796060.1:0-6540 GCF_021613505.1 Equus quagga
TTATACCCCCACTTCTTTGGAGTGCTCTGTTCCTTTGTGGAAAGACTTTTTCGGGTTATAATCCTCAGATTTAAGCTCAGAATAAACTCACCCAAATTTTCATTTATAGATTGGTTATGGATTATTTTCGTCGACAGTTCTTGGCGTAGTCGCGGCAGGATTTCAGAGACACCCACCAGAGGCCACCTGGAATCTACACTGAACTGACATTCGGTACCAATAAGGGCCCATTGAGCCCCCCGGATCATTGCATTCTTCAGGTGACCTTGGTGAGTTCTCCTGAAACCCGGACCTCCTTACTTTAAGTTGATGGTCCAAGAGTTTATATGAGCTGGGTAAGGTCTTAAGACTAGAGGTTTTGAGGGGTACCGGTACAGTTCCTAGGTGGAGAAAAACCTAGAGAGAATTCCTAAGCCTCAGGGGCTTAGAGGAGCTTGGAGTGAGCTGGGTTGGTTGTCCTTTTAATTTGGCTTTGAATTGGAAAGAATTGTGTTTATAGAGTCTGAACAAACTGCTTGATAGAGAAATGAGAGACTGAATGTCTTCAGCTCCGAAGAAAAGGGACACTTGCTCCTCCCGGCCTTTACCAAAAGGCGCCCTTAGGTGACTAAGGACCTCAGCGGGAGTGTCAGAGGATCAATCCTCGCGAGGTGCAGTGGTCCCATAGGGAACTCCACTCTCATTCACGGTAATTAATTACAGGCTCGTCCGGGGACGCGCACATAAGGGCTGGTCACCCGCGCTCCGAGCTCCCACGGCAGTATTAGGCGGCCGGAGGGAAAAACCGAGGCACGTAAGAGAGCGTTTACGACCTTTCTTTGGGGAGTAACACTCACAAGCAGCACACTTCTGACCCGCTACACTGTCCTTAGAAGTTGTTCAGACTTTATTAAAAAAAAAAACAAAACAGACAAGCAAAAAGAAAATGGGAAAACCGTGCTTTTTAAAGCCGGCCAGCTCCCGGATGGACGACCTCCCAATGGAACTCCAGCTGGTTTGCTGTGTGGAAACAATGCTTGCACGTATCTAACAAAATGGGAAGGATTAACTAAGAATGACTTAAGTGGCC
This sequence comes from Equus quagga, assembly GCF_021613505.1. Classification (NCBI taxonomy): domain Eukaryota; kingdom Metazoa; phylum Chordata; class Mammalia; order Perissodactyla; family Equidae; genus Equus; species Equus quagga. Next base: position 1,070 of record NW_025796060.1, read on the forward strand.
AAAGTGGGGAACGTTCGATATCTCAAAGTTACTGTATTTGCGCGCACAAGTAGAAAGAGCCGGCTCTAAAACTAAACCAAAAGAATGGGAAGCTTATTATGATTGGCATTTAGAGGCTTCAAAACGTAATAATGATAAAGTGAATTCTTTACAGGAGACTAACCGTAAATTGGCAGAGACTGTAACTGAATTAAAAAAGGATAAGAATTCAGAAACCGTCCCACCCCGTTTATCCCTTCCATCTCCTCTGCAGCTGCCTTTGGAATCTCAGATCTCATCTCCTTTTCTAAAGAGCTCTATTCCTTCTATTAAAGTAAGCGCTTACAAAAAGTTTTCTGAATAGAACTAACCCAAATGTCTTCATCTCTCTTAGAGTTACAATGGCCATTTTCGCCTCCTTTTTAGCTTTGCAACCGGGAAACAAAGAAATCTTTAAGGAGTAAAAGGCTCCACCCCTGGGAGCCCCAACTTTGGGTTTCTGGGCCTGATCACCCCAGCAACCCTAAGTGGGGTGCCCTCTCTTGACAGTTGACTCATTGAGTATTTTAGTCACCTACTGAGTCAGTTATAAGGGTGGGAGACCTGTGATTTATTCTGTGAACTGTCCTGCTGGGGTTGTGTGCCCAGCATGGGAACTGTTGTGTGACTCTTGATAACCCTCTGGAAGAGACCATGAGGGCGAGGTCTGATCTCATCTCTTCTTTTCTTTGTCTGTTTTGCTCATCATCTCTTCTGTTGTCACCAAGTCGAGGTTAAGTTCAGGCTGGACCTGACCAGAATCTGGACCTTCTGTAAAATCGAAAACTTGGGTTTCTCTGTGCCTTTGTGATGCAGTTGGACAGGTAGATCAACCTGGAATGTAATTTGAGTTAAAACCCAGTTTCTGAGAAATCAAGAGTTTTGGCTTAAAGTAAGTGCTTACATAAATTCTAAATGTAGTAGAAATTAATCCAATGTCTTTCAAGTTAACGTGATGTGAATTAACCTTTGGTAAATGAAAACTTGATTAAGTTTGTTGGTTTGATTGAAAATAGTCTTGTTGTCAGAGTTGTCGGTGTTTGCATAACGATGCAGGCATGCAGCCTGGGTTTACTAGTCAAATAAGTTCATGTTGTCTGTTAGAAATTCGTCAGCAAAATAATAACTTTAAATGAGGACCAGTTTTGTCTAATGTCTCATGAGGTTTTCATAGGTAATCTGAACATAAGTGTTGGAAACAAACGGTTTAAATAGATAAAAGTGGGTACAATAACTTTTATGGTCTGTATACTTGGAAAAAAAAACTGCTTCGAAATTCTTTTTGGTAATAATCTTGAGTTTTGCCAAGTTAAGTTAAATGATAAAAATCTGAGTATCTGGGTAATTTTTGGATTGGATAGAACAAACGTTGCTAAACATCTAAGTTTATCTGCTTTTGGTTTTTATTGCAGAGATGCTAAAAGTCTTTGGGTCTTTTACTGTAAAGTGATGTGTTCCTAGAAATTATGAAGTGTTTAGAATGCTGATATAAAAGACAATTCATAATTGCTTACCTTTTGTCTGTTAATGGTTAAAAGTTCTAATTAACGCTATTGGAAATTAATAAGGAAAACAGCTCTGCATTCAAGGAAAGTTTTCAGTAAAGAAGGTATAAAGAACGGAAATATTTTTGTTTGGTTGGTGAAGAAAGATAAATTTGTCCTAATGTACTAGAAGGGAAGAAAGAAAGCATGGGACAAATTCTGAAGGCAAAAAGAAAGTTGTAGAAGGTTTGTGAAGGAGAAATTCTGAAAGGAGTTTTATGCCTGGTCAAGTAGACTGAGATTAAAGTAAATCCAATTAAGCAAATGAGTTTTAAAGTTAAAAAACAAAACTGCTAACAGAGATTAAGATCAAGAACCAGTTATACAGGACTGAATGAACTGAGGATGATTATAATTTTTACGACTTTTGTTTGAAATATTGTTTTTGATGTGTTGTTTTGTTTTCTCAGATTTAAGGAAATCTTTTCTCTTATGCTAACCATGTCTTATAGCAATCAGTGAAATTATACCTTTGTGAGCAAAACTGAAACATTTGTCTTTTTCTCCCTACCTGATCCCTCCAGAATTTGGAAACTCTTTGTGAGTGAGTATGGTTATTTCGTGGCAATATAGTTATTTGCATAAGTTCAATAAGAATCTGTTCTCCTTGTAATAGGACACATTTGTTATCTTACCAAAACTTTGACTGGAATGTCATGTTTGAGAGAAAGATACAGACTCAGATATGACAATACTGCCTTTGAGGAATAAGGTTGACTTTCTGGAAATAAAGCCACTTGGAAATATGGGTCTGGTACCTTGCTTTACAGAGAGAGATTCCAGCAATCTTACCTGGTAAGTAAGGAAGCTTGCTTATCTGGCAGGTGCAATGAACCTCAAAATATTCTGGGGAATCTCAAGAAAGGAGAGAAAGTCACCCAAATCTAAGGTATTGCAGGCAAGGCCTCATGGCACAAATCCTTGGCTTGGCTTTTCTGGCCTCAAGAAGTCTTTAAAGTTCAATCTGAGATTCCTCATAAAAAATTCCAGCAAAGCAGATTTAAGAGTCTGTATGATCAATTGCTATTTCTGCTGCACTTATGTAAATAATCGGGCCAAATTTCTTGAAACTAAACTTATTTTGGCAAACCAATTAGTCTTAACTTGACTATCTTTGGTAAAAATGAGGGTGATTTTAGAGAGAAGAATTGTTTCAGTGAAAAATTATAATGCACATTTGTGGATATTAGATCCTAGTTCTGTTAATTGTCTTTGAGGCTTTTTCTACCTGTGAACTGAACTGCATCCTGAATTCTTCTACTGAAATATCTGGTTACAAACTTCCAAACTAATGTTTTCAATTTTTACCTTATTTTCATCTGGAATCATTGAGAATTGATCATGCTCTTTTTCCTGAAACCTTGCAAACTGAAGCTGAACAACTTGATAGAAACTTAAGAGTTTCCTGTCTGTTGCTGTGTAAGCTGTAAGCCACTCAGAAAGATACCTGAATGCCCGATGACATCATCAGAGACCTTTCAAGCTGCAAAAAGATGCTTTGACTCTGACATCTACAAGTTTTCTTGACTGCCTGGCCCCTGGACGCAGGAACTAATTTATAATTTGCTTCAACGATTAACCTTGTTACCTTGCTTCCAACGTCACAAGGGAGAGAAGACCACGACTGCATTCTATTGTTTAATTTGGTTTACAAATGAGTCTTACTTAAGTGTAGGTGAGGATGTTCCACTGTCTAGCCTCAAGAATGCCTGCTACTTTCTGTTAACTCTGCTAACCCAGTAAAAGATTTCCTTCTACAGGCTCAAGAAATTGCCACAGAACAAGAGAAACAGATGTGGCAGTCAAAAGGGGGAATTTTTGACACCCCCTCGCAGATGTGGTTCGGGCCCAATAAGAAACCCACTCCATGGGTCACAAGGGCACTTTCCCTTCCTAAGGGACCCTTTGAGGTATGACAATTGGACTTTGTCCAAATGCCACCATCTCAAGGATAAACATATCTTGTAATGATCTGTATGTTCTCACATTGTTTTGAGGCCTTTCCTTGCAGAAGAGCAACAGCTTTAACAGTAGGTAAATTACTATTAGAATAATTCCTGTTTGAGGAATTCCTCGCGAGTTACGCAGTGACTGGGGGAACTCAAATCTATTTGTAACGTTTGGCCAATATCGCAGCATTTCTACTGTGCCTATCATCCTCAATCCTCAGTATTGGTAAAAGGAACTAATGGCACAACCAAAAGTTAATTGGCAAGCTTTCAGAAACATTTACTCTCACGGCCCAAAGCTCTTGTGCTAGTGCTCTTTAATCTTAGATCTATACTTTTTGTAAACATCGGCTGTCTCCTTTTTAAATAATACAACAGCCTATGCAATTGAATGAAGAAATATATAAACCAGGTTTGCTTAAGGGATGTATTACATTGTTTTCATGGTCTTATTGTGGTGCTTAAAAGAAATGAAAGATTTGTAGCTGATTCTTTCACAGAGAAGTCCCAGAACTTAAGGATCATGGACCGTAACCTGAAGAATTTATTTATTGAAAGAGACATCAAATAAGACTCTTTGCAGCCCTGTTGAAAAGGACAATACCAGGAGGAGAAGAAGACGACATCTGTTGTAGACAGCTGTCCCAAGACTCCGGACCAGGCCTGTATTCCCAAGCTTATATCTCCTCATTTAAACCTTTGTTATGCTTAAACTTTATACCTATTTTATAATTGTTTGGAATGCTATCATACTTAAAGTGATTAATTTGGAATAGACTGGTCTTGAAGGCCAGGAATTTATCGAATGACTCCTAATGTCACTCAATGGTTATGTGGAACAAATCTTTGGCCTTGGCAACTGCCTGAATGGCTAAAACACTTCACCCTGAGTTTCCTTTAAAAGCAGGGAAGGAGTCAGGCTGAGTTAAAACCTGTTGCCAATCTCCCTCTCTTTAAGGCCAGATGGGCTTGTTCAGTGTTTCACTGGTATGACTGTATTTGCAGCTATGTTTGCTCCTTCCTTGGGGCTAAAAGATGTCATTATTACATATGGAAGATCTGACTAAATTTACTCAAGAAGCCCTTAATGATAGTCAAGCAGGAATAGTCTCATTAAATACTGAAATGCCTTTAATGAGAAGGGCTGTCCTTCAAAACAGAATAGCTTTAGATATTCTTACTGCATCCCAAGGTGGTACATAGACAATCATTCAGACTGAATGCTGTGCTTTTATACGTCATGAATCTTTCAATGTGTCATCTCTGCTAAAACATATGAAGAAGCAAGTGGATGCCTTATGCGATCTGACACCCAGTTTTGAGTTGTTTGGTTAGCTCCCTTCCGGTATCAGTTCCCTTTTCCAATCCAGATTGGAATTCCTATTTCTACTACTTCTTGGAATTCTTGTACTAGTCATAATATTCAAACTAATTGTTGTTTTCTTTATTCAGTGTTGTAAGAGTAGCATACAAACTAGATAATGATTGCTCGACGGCTTGAGATGGTTGATCTGTCTTATAACCCTGGACAAATTTCCTTTTCTGCTAGAGACTATGACTAAGGATGCATTTCAGACTAATCCTTTCAAAAATGCTGTTATTATCGTAACTGTACTTGTTCTATAATCATACAATGTAAATGCAAGGTGTCATAGAAAAGCGCATATGCAATGTTTGTGCAACAATCTAAATTAATTACATAACATATGAAATGCTTCCTCTGTTAATAAACATACTTCCATGCTTGTCCACTATTTCCCCCCAACGTGGACGACTAGGCAAATAAATAAGATAAAAGCCTAGCACCGAGGGACATGATGGACCCAGGGCAGGCAGCAACCACCTTGGCACCGAGGGACAATATTTGATCATAAATGCTTTCTATCGAAAGATTAGAGATCAAAAGGGGAAAATGACAAATAAAAATGGCAAGCAATAGGATATATTGGAGTATATGAGG
>NW_025796061.1:0-6540 GCF_021613505.1 Equus quagga
CCTCATATACTCCAATATATCCTATTGCTTGCCATTTTTATTTGTCATTTTCCCCTTTTGATCTCTAATCTTTCGATAGAAAGCATTTATGATCAAATATTGTCCCTCGGTGCCAAGGTGGTTGCTGCCTGCCCTGGGTCCATCATGTCCCTCGGTGCTAGGCTTTTATCTTATTTATTTGCCTAGTCGTCCACGTTGGGGGGAAATAGTGGACAAGCATGGAAGTATGTTTATTAACAGAGGAAGCATTTCATATGTTATGTAATTAATTTAGATTGTTGCACAAACATTGCATATGCGCTTTTCTATGACACCTTGCATTTACATTGTATGATTATAGAACAAGTACAGTTACGATAATAACAGCATTTTTGAAAGGATTAGTCTGAAATGCATCCTTAGTCATAGTCTCTAGCAGAAAAGGAAATTTGTCCAGGGTTATAAGACAGATCAACCATCTCAAGCCGTCGAGCAATCATTATCTAGTTTGTATGCTACTCTTACAACACTGAATAAAGAAAACAACAATTAGTTTGAATATTATGACTAGTACAAGAATTCCAAGAAGTAGTAGAAATAGGAATTCCAATCTGGATTGGAAAAGGGAACTGATACCGGAAGGGAGCTAACCAAACAACTCAAAACTGGGTGTCAGATCGCATAAGGCATCCACTTGCTTCTTCATATGTTTTAGCAGAGATGACACATTGAAAGATTCATGACGTATAAAAGCACAGCATTCAGTCTGAATGATTGTCTATGTACCACCTTGGGATGCAGTAAGAATATCTAAAGCTATTCTGTTTTGAAGGACAGCCCTTCTCATTAAAGGCATTTCAGTATTTAATGAGACTATTCCTGCTTGACTATCATTAAGGGCTTCTTGAGTAAATTTAGTCAGATCTTCCATATGTAATAATGACATCTTTTAGCCCCAAGGAAGGAGCAAACATAGCTGCAAATACAGTCATACCAGTGAAACACTGAACAAGCCCATCTGGCCTTAAAGAGAGGGAGATTGGCAACAGGTTTTAACTCAGCCTGACTCCTTCCCTGCTTTTAAAGGAAACTCAGGGTGAAGTGTTTTAGCCATTCAGGCAGTTGCCAAGGCCAAAGATTTGTTCCACATAACCATTGAGTGACATTAGGAGTCATTCGATAAATTCCTGGCCTTCAAGACCAGTCTATTCCAAATTAATCACTTTAAGTATGATAGCATTCCAAACAATTATAAAATAGGTATAAAGTTTAAGCATAACAAAGGTTTAAATGAGGAGATATAAGCTTGGGAATACAGGCCTGGTCCGGAGTCTTGGGACAGCTGTCTACAACAGATGTCGTCTTCTTCTCCTCCTGGTATTGTCCTTTTCAACAGGGCTGCAAAGAGTCTTATTTGATGTCTCTTTCAATAAATAAATTCTTCAGGTTACGGTCCATGATCCTTAAGTTCTGGGACTTCTCTGTGAAAGAATCAGCTACAAATCTTTCATTTCTTTTAAGCACCACAATAAGACCATGAAAACAATGTAATACATCCCTTAAGCAAACCTGGTTTATATATTTCTTCATTCAATTGCATAGGCTGTTGTATTATTTAAAAAGGAGACAGCCGATGTTTACAAAAAGTATAGATCTAAGATTAAAGAGCACTAGCACAAGAGCTTTGGGCCGTGAGAGTAAATGTTTCTGAAAGCTTGCCAATTAACTTTTGGTTGTGCCATTAGTTCCTTTTACCAATACTGAGGATTGAGGATGATAGGCACAGTAGAAATGCTGCGATATTGGCCAAACGTTACAAATAGATTTGAGTTCCCCCAGTCACTGCGTAACTCGCGAGGAATTCCTCAAACAGGAATTATTCTAATAGTAATTTACCTACTGTTAAAGCTGTTGCTCTTCTGCAAGGAAAGGCCTCAAAACAATGTGAGAACATACAGATCATTACAAGATATGTTTATCCTTGAGATGGTGGCATTTGGACAAAGTCCAATTGTCATACCTCAAAGGGTCCCTTAGGAAGGGAAAGTGCCCTTGTGACCCATGGAGTGGGTTTCTTATTGGGCCCGAACCACATCTGCGAGGGGGTGTCAAAAATTCCCCCTTTTGACTGCCACATCTGTTTCTCTTGTTCTGTGGCAATTTCTTGAGCCTGTAGAAGGAAATCTTTTACTGGGTTAGCAGAGTTAACAGAAAGTAGCAGGCATTCTTGAGGCTAGACAGTGGAACATCCTCACCTACACTTAAGTAAGACTCATTTGTAAACCAAATTAAACAATAGAATGCAGTCGTGGTCTTCTCTCCCTTGTGACGTTGGAAGCAAGGTAACAAGGTTAATCGTTGAAGCAAATTATAAATTAGTTCCTGCGTCCAGGGGCCAGGCAGTCAAGAAAACTTGTAGATGTCAGAGTCAAAGCATCTTTTTGCAGCTTGAAAGGTCTCTGATGATGTCATCGGGCATTCAGGTATCTTTCTGAGTGGCTTACAGCTTACACAGCAACAGACAGGAAACTCTTAAGTTTCTATCAAGTTGTTCAGCTTCAGTTTGCAAGGTTTCAGGAAAAAGAGCATGATCAATTCTCAATGATTCCAGATGAAAATAAGGTAAAAATTGAAAACATTAGTTTGGAAGTTTGTAACCAGATATTTCAGTAGAAGAATTCAGGATGCAGTTCAGTTCACAGGTAGAAAAAGCCTCAAAGACAATTAACAGAACTAGGATCTAATATCCACAAATGTGCATTATAATTTTTCACTGAAACAATTCTTCTCTCTAAAATCACCCTCATTTTTACCAAAGATAGTCAAGTTAAGACTAATTGGTTTGCCAAAATAAGTTTAGTTTCAAGAAATTTGGCCCGATTATTTACATAAGTGCAGCAGAAATAGCAATTGATCATACAGACTCTTAAATCTGCTTTGCTGGAATTTTTTATGAGGAATCTCAGATTGAACTTTAAAGACTTCTTGAGGCCAGAAAAGCCAAGCCAAGGATTTGTGCCATGAGGCCTTGCCTGCAATACCTTAGATTTGGGTGACTTTCTCTCCTTTCTTGAGATTCCCCAGAATATTTTGAGGTTCATTGCACCTGCCAGATAAGCAAGCTTCCTTACTTACCAGGTAAGATTGCTGGAATCTCTCTCTGTAAAGCAAGGTACCAGACCCATATTTCCAAGTGGCTTTATTTCCAGAAAGTCAACCTTATTCCTCAAAGGCAGTATTGTCATATCTGAGTCTGTATCTTTCTCTCAAACATGACATTCCAGTCAAAGTTTTGGTAAGATAACAAATGTGTCCTATTACAAGGAGAACAGATTCTTATTGAACTTATGCAAATAACTATATTGCCACGAAATAACCATACTCACTCACAAAGAGTTTCCAAATTCTGGAGGGATCAGGTAGGGAGAAAAAGACAAATGTTTCAGTTTTGCTCACAAAGGTATAATTTCACTGATTGCTATAAGACATGGTTAGCATAAGAGAAAAGATTTCCTTAAATCTGAGAAAACAAAACAACACATCAAAAACAATATTTCAAACAAAAGTCGTAAAAATTATAATCATCCTCAGTTCATTCAGTCCTGTATAACTGGTTCTTGATCTTAATCTCTGTTAGCAGTTTTGTTTTTTAACTTTAAAACTCATTTGCTTAATTGGATTTACTTTAATCTCAGTCTACTTGACCAGGCATAAAACTCCTTTCAGAATTTCTCCTTCACAAACCTTCTACAACTTTCTTTTTGCCTTCAGAATTTGTCCCATGCTTTCTTTCTTCCCTTCTAGTACATTAGGACAAATTTATCTTTCTTCACCAACCAAACAAAAATATTTCCGTTCTTTATACCTTCTTTACTGAAAACTTTCCTTGAATGCAGAGCTGTTTTCCTTATTAATTTCCAATAGCGTTAATTAGAACTTTTAACCATTAACAGACAAAAGGTAAGCAATTATGAATTGTCTTTTATATCAGCATTCTAAACACTTCATAATTTCTAGGAACACATCACTTTACAGTAAAAGACCCAAAGACTTTTAGCATCTCTGCAATAAAAACCAAAAGCAGATAAACTTAGATGTTTAGCAACGTTTGTTCTATCCAATCCAAAAATTACCCAGATACTCAGATTTTTATCATTTAACTTAACTTGGCAAAACTCAAGATTATTACCAAAAAGAATTTCGAAGCAGTTTTTTTTTCCAAGTATACAGACCATAAAAGTTATTGTACCCACTTTTATCTATTTAAACCGTTTGTTTCCAACACTTATGTTCAGATTACCTATGAAAACCTCATGAGACATTAGACAAAACTGGTCCTCATTTAAAGTTATTATTTTGCTGACGAATTTCTAACAGACAACATGAACTTATTTGACTAGTAAACCCAGGCTGCATGCCTGCATCGTTATGCAAACACCGACAACTCTGACAACAAGACTATTTTCAATCAAACCAACAAACTTAATCAAGTTTTCATTTACCAAAGGTTAATTCACATCACGTTAACTTGAAAGACATTGGATTAATTTCTACTACATTTAGAATTTATGTAAGCACTTACTTTAAGCCAAAACTCTTGATTTCTCAGAAACTGGGTTTTAACTCAAATTACATTCCAGGTTGATCTACCTGTCCAACTGCATCACAAAGGCACAGAGAAACCCAAGTTTTCGATTTTACAGAAGGTCCAGATTCTGGTCAGGTCCAGCCTGAACTTAACCTCGACTTGGTGACAACAGAAGAGATGATGAGCAAAACAGACAAAGAAAAGAAGAGATGAGATCAGACCTCGCCCTCATGGTCTCTTCCAGAGGGTTATCAAGAGTCACACAACAGTTCCCATGCTGGGCACACAACCCCAGCAGGACAGTTCACAGAATAAATCACAGGTCTCCCACCCTTATAACTGACTCAGTAGGTGACTAAAATACTCAATGAGTCAACTGTCAAGAGAGGGCACCCCACTTAGGGTTGCTGGGGTGATCAGGCCCAGAAACCCAAAGTTGGGGCTCCCAGGGGTGGAGCCTTTTACTCCTTAAAGATTTCTTTGTTTCCCGGTTGCAAAGCTAAAAAGGAGGCGAAAATGGCCATTGTAACTCTAAGAGAGATGAAGACATTTGGGTTAGTTCTATTCAGAAAACTTTTTGTAAGCGCTTACTTTAATAGAAGGAATAGAGCTCTTTAGAAAAGGAGATGAGATCTGAGATTCCAAAGGCAGCTGCAGAGGAGATGGAAGGGATAAACGGGGTGGGACGGTTTCTGAATTCTTATCCTTTTTTAATTCAGTTACAGTCTCTGCCAATTTACGGTTAGTCTCCTGTAAAGAATTCACTTTATCATTATTACGTTTTGAAGCCTCTAAATGCCAATCATAATAAGCTTCCCATTCTTTTGGTTTAGTTTTAGAGCCGGCTCTTTCTACTTGTGCGCGCAAATACAGTAACTTTGAGATATCGAACGTTCCCCACTTTGGCCACTTAAGTCATTCTTAGTTAATCCTTCCCATTTTGTTAGATACGTGCAAGCATTGTTTCCACACAGCAAACCAGCTGGAGTTCCATTGGGAGGTCGTCCATCCGGGAGCTGGCCGGCTTTAAAAAGCACGGTTTTCCCATTTTCTTTTTGCTTGTCTGTTTTGTTTTTTTTTTTAATAAAGTCTGAACAACTTCTAAGGACAGTGTAGCGGGTCAGAAGTGTGCTGCTTGTGAGTGTTACTCCCCAAAGAAAGGTCGTAAACGCTCTCTTACGTGCCTCGGTTTTTCCCTCCGGCCGCCTAATACTGCCGTGGGAGCTCGGAGCGCGGGTGACCAGCCCTTATGTGCGCGTCCCCGGACGAGCCTGTAATTAATTACCGTGAATGAGAGTGGAGTTCCCTATGGGACCACTGCACCTCGCGAGGATTGATCCTCTGACACTCCCGCTGAGGTCCTTAGTCACCTAAGGGCGCCTTTTGGTAAAGGCCGGGAGGAGCAAGTGTCCCTTTTCTTCGGAGCTGAAGACATTCAGTCTCTCATTTCTCTATCAAGCAGTTTGTTCAGACTCTATAAACACAATTCTTTCCAATTCAAAGCCAAATTAAAAGGACAACCAACCCAGCTCACTCCAAGCTCCTCTAAGCCCCTGAGGCTTAGGAATTCTCTCTAGGTTTTTCTCCACCTAGGAACTGTACCGGTACCCCTCAAAACCTCTAGTCTTAAGACCTTACCCAGCTCATATAAACTCTTGGACCATCAACTTAAAGTAAGGAGGTCCGGGTTTCAGGAGAACTCACCAAGGTCACCTGAAGAATGCAATGATCCGGGGGGCTCAATGGGCCCTTATTGGTACCGAATGTCAGTTCAGTGTAGATTCCAGGTGGCCTCTGGTGGGTGTCTCTGAAATCCTGCCGCGACTACGCCAAGAACTGTCGACGAAAATAATCCATAACCAATCTATAAATGAAAATTTGGGTGAGTTTATTCTGAGCTTAAATCTGAGGATTATAACCCGAAAAAGTCTTTCCACAAAGGAACAGAGCACTCCAAAGAAGTGGGGGTATAA
>NW_025796062.1:0-7018 GCF_021613505.1 Equus quagga
GGCACAGCGATTGATGGAAATAGCAGGTAGGTCTTCTGTCTCTGTGAACACAGCAGGGTGGCAGTCTGTTGTCTCCAGCTGGGTGGTCACAGGTGAGCTGGGAGGTGAGTGCAGCAATCAGTTCCTAGCCTAAAGAAAATGCTAATGTCGGGGGGAAGTTGCATCTTTATCTCAAGGGCCTTTGTTCTGGCCAAAGGAAATGTCTAAGCAGATATGCAATGCGTGCTCAATAGCCATTCAGGCCCTTTTGGAGGAAAAAAAAAGAAGTCAGGCCGAATTAGGTTTATACCAAATGGCTTCCTCATATACTCCAATATATCCTATTGCTTGCCATTTTTATTTGTCATTTTCCCCTTTTGATCTCTAATCTTTCGATAGAAAGCATTTATGATCAAATATTGTCCCTCGGTGCCAGGGTGGTTGCTGCCTGCCCTGGGTCCATCATGTCCCTCGGTGCTAGGCTTTTATCTTATTTATTTGCCTAGTCGTCCACGTTGGGGGGAAATAGTGGACAAGCATGGAAGTATATTTATTAACAGAGAAGCATTTCATATGTTATGTAATTAATTTAGATTGTTGCACAAACATTGTATATGCGCTGTTCTATGACACCTTGCATTTACATTGTATATGATTATAGAACAAGTACAGTAACGATAATAACAGCATTTTTGAAAGAATTAGTCTGAAATGCATTCTTAGTCATAGTCTCTAGCAGAAAAGGAAATTTGTCCGGGGTCATAAGACAGATCAACCATCTCAAGCCGTCGAGCAATCATTACTCTAGTTTGTATGCTACTCTTACAACACTGAGTAAAGAAAACAACAATTAGTTTGAATATTATGACTAGTACAAGAATTCCAAGAAGTAGTAGAAATAGGAATTCCAATCTGGATTGGAAAAGGGAACTGATACCGGAAGGAAGCTAACCAAACAACTCAAGACTGGGTGTCGGATCGCATAAGGCATCCACTTGCTTCTTCAGAGATGACACATTGGAAGATTCATGACGTATAAAAGCACAGCATTCAGTCTGAATGATTGTCTATGTACCACCTTGGGATGCAGTAAGAATATCTAAAGCCATTCTGTTTTGAATGACAGCCCTTCTCATTAAAGGCATTTCAGTATTTAATGAGACTATTCCTGCTTGACTATCGTTAAGGGCTTCTTGAGTAAATTTAGTCAGATCTTCCATATGTAATAATGACATCTTTTAGCTCCAAAGGAGCAAATATAGCCATACCAGTGGAGCACTGAACAAGCCCATCCGGCCTTAAAGAGAGGGAGATTGGCAACAGGTTTTAACTCAGCCTGACTCCTTCCCTGCTTTTAAAGGAAACTCAGGGTGAAGTGTTTTAGCCATCCAGGCAGTTGCCAAGGCCAAAGATTTGTTCCACATAACCATTGAGTTCCATTAGGAGTCACTTGATAAATTCCTGGCCTTCAAGACCAGTCTATTCCAAATTAATCACTTTAAGTATGATAGCATTCCAAACAATTATAAAATAGGTATACAGTTTAAGCATAAAAAAGGTTTAAATGAGGAGATATAAGCTTGGGAATACAGGCCTGGTCCGGAGTCTTGGGACAGCTGTCTACAACAGATGTCGTCTTCTTCTCCTCCTGGTATTGTCCTTTTCAACAGGGCTGCAAAGAGTCTTATTTGATGTCTCTTTCCATAAATAAATTCTTCAGGTTACAGTCCATGATCCTTTAGTTCTGGGACTTCTCTGTGAAAGAATCAGCTACAAATCTTTCATTTCTTTTAAGCACCACAATAAGACCATGAAAACAATGTAATACATCCCTTAAGCAAACCTGGTTTATATATTTCTTCATTTAATTGCATAGGCTGTTGTATTATTTAAAAAGGAGACAGCCGATGTTTACAAAAAGTACAGATCTAAGATTAAGGAGCACTAGCATAAGAGCTTTTGGCCGTGAGAGAGTAAATGCTTCTGAAAGCTTGCCAATTAAGTTTTAGTTGTGCCAGTAGTTTTACCAGTCCTGAGGATCGAGGATGGTAAGCACAGTAGAAATGCTGCAATATTGGCCAAACATTACAAATAGATTTGAGTTCCTCCAGTCACTGTGTAACTCGCGAGGAATTCCTCAAACAGGAATTATTCTAATAGTAATTTACCTACTGTTAAAGCTGTTGCTCTTCTGCAAGGAAAGGCCTCAAAACAATGTGAGAACATACAGATCATTACAAGATATGTTTATCCTTGAGATGGTGGCATTTGGACGAAGTCCAATTGTCATACCTCAAAGGGTCCCTTAGGAAGGGAAAGTGGCCTTGTGACCCATGGAGTGGGTTTCTTATTGGGCCCGGAACCACATCTGCGAGGGGGTGTCAAAAATTCCCCCTTTTGACTGCCACATCTGTTTCTCTTGTTCTGTGGCAATTTCTTGAGCCTGTAGAAGGAAATCTTTTACTGGGTTAGCAGAGTTAACAGAAAGTAGCAGGCATTCTTGAGGCTAGACAGTGTAACATCCTCACCTACACTTAAGTAAGACTCATTTGTAAACCAAATTAAACAATAGAATGCAGTCATGGTCTTCTCTCCCTTGTGATGTTGGAAGGTAACAAGGTTAATGGTTGGAGCAAATTATAAATTAGTTCCTGCGTCCAGGGGGCAGGCAGTCAAGAAGACTTCTAGATGTCAGAGTCAAAGCATCTTTTTGCAGCTTGAAAGGTCTCTGATGATGTCATCGGGCATTCAGGTATCTTTTTGAGTGGCTTACAGCTTACACAGCAACAGATAGGAATCTCTCTTAAGTTTCTATCAAGTTGTTCAGCTTCAGTTTGCAAGGTTTCAGGAAAAAGAGCATGATCAATTCTCAATGATTCCAAATGAAAATGAGGGAAAAATTGAAAACATTAGTTTGGAGGTTTGTAACCAGATATTTCAGTAGAAGAATTCAGGATGCAGTTCACTCACAGGTAGAAAAAGCCTCAAAGACAATTAACAGAACTAGGATCTAATATCCACAAAAGCGTATTATAATTTTTCACTGAAACAATTCTTCTCTCTAAAATCACCCTCATTTTTACCAAAGATAGTCAAGTTAAGACTAATTGGTTTGCCAAAATAAGTTTAGTTTCAAGAAACTTGGCCCAATTATTTACATAAGTGCAGCAAGAATAGCAATTGATCATATAGGTTCTTAAATCTGCTTTGCTGGAATTTTTCATGAGGAATCTCAGATTGAACTTTAAAGACTTCTTGAGGCCAGAAAAGTCAAGCCAAGGATTTGTGCCATGAGGCCTTGCCTGCAATACCTTAGATTTGGGTGACTTCTCTCCTTTCTTGAGATTCCCCAGAATATTTCGAGGTTCATTGCACCTGCCAGATAAGCAAGCTTCCTCACTTACCAGGTAAGATTGCTGGAATCTCTCTCTGTAAAGCAAGGTACCAGGCCCATATTTCCAAGTGGCTTTATTTCCAGAAAGTCAACCTTATTCCTCAAAGGCAGTATTGTCATATCTGAGTCTCTATCTTTCTGTCAAACATGACATTCCAGTCAAAGCTTTGGTAAGATAACAAATGTGTCCTGTTATAAGGAGAACAGATTCTTATTGAACTTATGCAAATAACTATATTGCCACGAAATAACCATACTCACTCACAAAGAGTTTCCAAATTCTGGAGGGATCAGGTAGGGAGAAAAAGATAAGTGTTTCACTTTTGCTCACAAAGGTATAATTTCACTGATTGCTATAAGACATGGTTAGCATAAAAGAAAAGATTTCCTTAAATCTGAGAAAACAAAACAACACATCAAAAACAATATTTCAAACAAAAGTCGTAAAAATTATAATCATCCTCAGTTCATTCAGTCCTGTATAACTGGTTCTTGATCTTAATCTCTTTTAGCAGTTTTGTTTTTTAACATTAAAACGCATTTGCTTAATTGGATTTACTTTAATCTTAGTTTACTTCACCAGGCATAAAACTCCTTTCACAAACCTTCACAACTTTCTACACAATCTTTCACAAACCTTCACAAACCTTCTACAACTATCTTTTTGCCTTCAGAATTTGTCCCATGCTTTCTTTCTTCCCTTCTAGTACATTAGGACAAATTTATCTTTCTTAACCAAACAAAATATTTCCATTCTTTATACCCTTTTTACTGAAGACATACATTTTAACTTTCCTTGAATGCAGAGCTGTTTTTCTTATTAATTTCCAATAGTGTTAATTAGAACTTTTAACCATTAACAGACAAAAGGTGGGGCTGGCCCCGTGGCCGAGTGGTTAAGTTCGCGCTCTCCGCTGCAGGCGGCCCAGTGTTTCGTTGGTTCGAATCCTGGGCGCGGACATGGCACTGCTCATCAGACCACGCTGAGGCAGCGTCCCACATGCCACAACTAGAAGGACCCACAACGAAGAATATACAACTATGTACTGGGGGGCGTTGGGGAGAAAAAGGAAAAAATAAAATCTTTAAAAAAAAAAACAGACAAAAGGTAAGCAATTATGAATTGTCTTTTATATCAGCATTCTAAACACTTCATAATTTCTAGAAACACGCCGCTTCACAATAAAACACAAGGAGCACTTTTTAATAGACCCAAACACTTTTAGCCTCTTTACAATAAGAAGCCAAAAGTAAATAACTTAGGTACGTTTAGCAATAATGTTTCAGTGTTCTATCCAATTCAAAAACGACCCAGATACTCAGGTTTTTATCATTTAACTTAACTTGGCAAAACTCAGGATTATTACCAAAAAGAATTTCGAAGCAGTTTTTTTTTTCCCAAGTATACAGACCATAACAGTTATTGTACCCACTTTTATCTATTTAAACCGTTTGTTTCCAACACTTATGTTCAGATTACCTATGAAAACCTCATGAGACAAAACTGGTCCTCATTTAAAGCTATTATTTTGCTGACGAATTTCTAACAGACAACATGAACTTATTTGACTAGTAAACCCAGGCTGCTTGCCTGCATCGTTATGCAAATACCGACAACTCTGACAACAAGACTATTTTCAATCAAACCAACAAACTTAAACAAGCTTTCATTTAACAAAGGTTAATTCACAAGACGTTAACTTTGAAAGATACTGGGTTAATTTCTACTACATTTAGAATTTATGTAAGCACTTACTTTAAGCCAAAACTCTTGATTTCTCAGAAACTGGGTTTTAACTCAAATTACATTCCAGGTTGATCTACCTGTCCAACTGCATCACAAAGGCACAGAGAAACCCAAGTTTTCAATTTTACAGAAGGTCCAGGTTCTGGTCAGGTCCAGCCTGAACTTAACCTCGACTTGGTGACAACAGAAGAGATGATGAGCAAAACAGACAAAGAAAAGAAGAGATGAGATCAGACCTCGCCCTCATGGCCTCTTCCAGAGGGTTATCAAGATAAGAGTCACACAACAGTTCCCATGCTGGGCACACAACCCCAGCAGGACAGTTCACAGAATAAATCACAGGTCTCCCACCCTTATAACTGACTCAGTAGGTGACTAAAACACTCAATGAGTCAACTGTCAAGAGAGGGCACCCCCCTTAGTGTTGCTGGGGTGATCAGGCCCAGAAACCCAAAGTTGGGGCTCCCAGGGGTGGAGCTTTTTACTCCTTAAAGATTTGTTTCCCGGTTGCAAAGCTAAAAAGGAGGCGAAAATGGCCATTGTAACTCTGAGATGAAGACATTTGGGTTAGTTCTATTCAGAAAAACTTTTTTGTAAGCGCTTACTTTAAGTCAATGGAATAGAGCTCTTTAGAAAAGAAGGAGATGAGCTCTGAGATTCCAAAGGCAGCTGCAGAGGAGATGGAAGGGATAAACGGGGTGGGACGGTTTCTGAATTCTTATCCTTTTTTAATTCAGTTACAGTCTCTGCCAATTTATGGTTAGTCTCCTGTAAAGAATTCACTTTATCATTTTTACGTTTTGAAGCCTCTAAATGCCAATCATAATAAGCTTCCCATTCTTTTGCTTTAGTTTTAGAGCCGGCTCTTTCTACTTGTGCGCACAAATATAGTAGCTTTGAGATATCGAACGTTCCCCACTTTGGCCACTTAAGTCATTCTTAGTTAATCCTTCCCATTTTGTTAGATACTTGCAAGCATTGTTTCCATACAACAAACCAGCTGGAGTTCCATTGGGAGGTCGTCCATCCGGGAGCTGGCCGGCTTTAAAAAGCACGGTTTTCCCATTTTCTTTTTGCTTGTCTGTTTTTTTTTTTTTTAGTAAAGTCTGAACAACTTCTAAGGACAGTGTAGTGGGTCAGAAGTGTGCTGCTTGTGAGTGTTACTCCCCATAGAAAGGTCATAAACACTCTCTTACGTGCCTCGGTTTTTCCCTCCGGCCGCCTAATACTGCCGTGGGAGCTCGGAGCGCGGGTGACCAGCCCTTATGTGCGCGTCCCCGGACGAGCCTGTAATTAATTACCGTGAATGAGAGTGGAGTTCCCTATGGGACCGCTGCACGTCACGAGGATTGATCCTCTGACACTCCCGCTGAGGTCCTTAGTCACCTAAGGGCGCCTTTTGGTAAAGGCCGGGAGGAGCAAGTGTCCCTTTTCTTCGGAGCTGAAGACATTCAGTCTCTCATTTCTCTATCAAGCAGTTTGTTCAGACTTTATAAATACAATTCTTTCCAATTCAAAGCCAAATTAAAAGGACAACCAACCCAGCTCACTCCAAGCTCCTCTAAGCCCCTGAGGCTTAGGAATTCTCTCTAGGTTTTTCTCCACCTAGGAACTGTACCGGTACCCCTCAAAACCTCTAGTCTTAAGACCTTACCCAGCTCATATAAACTCTTGGACCATCGACTTAAAATAAGGAGGTCCGGGTTTCAGGAGAACTCACCAAGGTCACCTGAAGAATGCAGTGATCCGGGGGGCTCAATGGGCCCTTATTGGTACCGAATGCCGGTTCAGTGTAGATTCCAGGTGGCCTCCGGTGGGTGTCTCTGAAATCCTGCCGACTACGCCAAGAACTGTCGACGAAAATAATCCATATCCAATCTATAAATGAAAATTTGGGT
>NW_025796063.1:0-7018 GCF_021613505.1 Equus quagga
ACCCAAATTTTCATTTATAGATTGGATATGGATTATTTTCGTCGACAGTTCTTGGCGTAGTCGGCAGGATTTCAGAGACACCCACCGGAGGCCACCTGGAATCTACACTGAACCGGCATTCGGTACCAATAAGGGCCCATTGAGCCCCCCGGATCACTGCATTCTTCAGGTGACCTTGGTGAGTTCTCCTGAAACCCGGACCTCCTTATTTTAAGTCGATGGTCCAAGAGTTTATATGAGCTGGGTAAGGTCTTAAGACTAGAGGTTTTGAGGGGTACCGGTACAGTTCCTAGGTGGAGAAAAACCTAGAGAGAATTCCTAAGCCTCAGGGGCTTAGAGGAGCTTGGAGTGAGCTGGGTTGGTTGTCCTTTTAATTTGGCTTTGAATTGGAAAGAATTGTATTTATAAAGTCTGAACAAACTGCTTGATAGAGAAATGAGAGACTGAATGTCTTCAGCTCCGAAGAAAAGGGACACTTGCTCCTCCCGGCCTTTACCAAAAGGCGCCCTTAGGTGACTAAGGACCTCAGCGGGAGTGTCAGAGGATCAATCCTCGTGACGTGCAGCGGTCCCATAGGGAACTCCACTCTCATTCACGGTAATTAATTACAGGCTCGTCCGGGGACGCGCACATAAGGGCTGGTCACCCGCGCTCCGAGCTCCCACGGCAGTATTAGGCGGCCGGAGGGAAAAACCGAGGCACGTAAGAGAGTGTTTATGACCTTTCTATGGGGAGTAACACTCACAAGCAGCACACTTCTGACCCACTACACTGTCCTTAGAAGTTGTTCAGACTTTACTAAAAAAAAAAAAAACAGACAAGCAAAAAGAAAATGGGAAAACCGTGCTTTTTAAAGCCGGCCAGCTCCCGGATGGACGACCTCCCAATGGAACTCCAGCTGGTTTGTTGTATGGAAACAATGCTTGCAAGTATCTAACAAAATGGGAAGGATTAACTAAGAATGACTTAAGTGGCCAAAGTGGGGAACGTTCGATATCTCAAAGCTACTATATTTGTGCGCACAAGTAGAAAGAGCCGGCTCTAAAACTAAAGCAAAAGAATGGGAAGCTTATTATGATTGGCATTTAGAGGCTTCAAAACGTAAAAATGATAAAGTGAATTCTTTACAGGAGACTAACCATAAATTGGCAGAGACTGTAACTGAATTAAAAAAGGATAAGAATTCAGAAACCGTCCCACCCCGTTTATCCCTTCCATCTCCTCTGCAGCTGCCTTTGGAATCTCAGAGCTCATCTCCTTCTTTTCTAAAGAGCTCTATTCCATTGACTTAAAGTAAGCGCTTACAAAAAAGTTTTTCTGAATAGAACTAACCCAAATGTCTTCATCTCAGAGTTACAATGGCCATTTTCGCCTCCTTTTTAGCTTTGCAACCGGGAAACAAATCTTTAAGGAGTAAAAAGCTCCACCCCTGGGAGCCCCAACTTTGGGTTTCTGGGCCTGATCACCCCAGCAACACTAAGGGGGGTGCCCTCTCTTGACAGTTGACTCATTGAGTGTTTTAGTCACCTACTGAGTCAGTTATAAGGGTGGGAGACCTGTGATTTATTCTGTGAACTGTCCTGCTGGGGTTGTGTGCCCAGCATGGGAACTGTTGTGTGACTCTTATCTTGATAACCCTCTGGAAGAGGCCATGAGGGCGAGGTCTGATCTCATCTCTTCTTTTCTTTGTCTGTTTTGCTCATCATCTCTTCTGTTGTCACCAAGTCGAGGTTAAGTTCAGGCTGGACCTGACCAGAACCTGGACCTTCTGTAAAATTGAAAACTTGGGTTTCTCTGTGCCTTTGTGATGCAGTTGGACAGGTAGATCAACCTGGAATGTAATTTGAGTTAAAACCCAGTTTCTGAGAAATCAAGAGTTTTGGCTTAAAGTAAGTGCTTACATAAATTCTAAATGTAGTAGAAATTAACCCAGTATCTTTCAAAGTTAACGTCTTGTGAATTAACCTTTGTTAAATGAAAGCTTGTTTAAGTTTGTTGGTTTGATTGAAAATAGTCTTGTTGTCAGAGTTGTCGGTATTTGCATAACGATGCAGGCAAGCAGCCTGGGTTTACTAGTCAAATAAGTTCATGTTGTCTGTTAGAAATTCGTCAGCAAAATAATAGCTTTAAATGAGGACCAGTTTTGTCTCATGAGGTTTTCATAGGTAATCTGAACATAAGTGTTGGAAACAAACGGTTTAAATAGATAAAAGTGGGTACAATAACTGTTATGGTCTGTATACTTGGGAAAAAAAAAACTGCTTCGAAATTCTTTTTGGTAATAATCCTGAGTTTTGCCAAGTTAAGTTAAATGATAAAAACCTGAGTATCTGGGTCGTTTTTGAATTGGATAGAACACTGAAACATTATTGCTAAACGTACCTAAGTTATTTACTTTTGGCTTCTTATTGTAAAGAGGCTAAAAGTGTTTGGGTCTATTAAAAAGTGCTCCTTGTGTTTTATTGTGAAGCGGCGTGTTTCTAGAAATTATGAAGTGTTTAGAATGCTGATATAAAAGACAATTCATAATTGCTTACCTTTTGTCTGTTTTTTTTTTTAAAGATTTTATTTTTTCCTTTTTCTCCCCAACGCCCCCCAGTACATAGTTGTATATTCTTCGTTGTGGGTCCTTCTAGTTGTGGCATGTGGGACGCTGCCTCAGCGTGGTCTGATGAGCAGTGCCATGTCCGCGCCCAGGATTCGAACCAACGAAACACTGGGCCGCCTGCAGCGGAGAGCGCGAACTTAACCACTCGGCCACGGGGCCAGCCCCACCTTTTGTCTGTTAATGGTTAAAAGTTCTAATTAACACTATTGGAAATTAATAAGAAAAACAGCTCTGCATTCAAGGAAAGTTAAAATGTATGTCTTCAGTAAAAAGGGTATAAAGAATGGAAATATTTTGTTTGGTTAAGAAAGATAAATTTGTCCTAATGTACTAGAAGGGAAGAAAGAAAGCATGGGACAAATTCTGAAGGCAAAAAGATAGTTGTAGAAGGTTTGTGAAGGTTTGTGAAAGATTGTGTAGAAAGTTGTGAAGGTTTGTGAAAGGAGTTTTATGCCTGGTGAAGTAAACTAAGATTAAAGTAAATCCAATTAAGCAAATGCGTTTTAATGTTAAAAAACAAAACTGCTAAAAGAGATTAAGATCAAGAACCAGTTATACAGGACTGAATGAACTGAGGATGATTATAATTTTTACGACTTTTGTTTGAAATATTGTTTTTGATGTGTTGTTTTGTTTTCTCAGATTTAAGGAAATCTTTTCTTTTATGCTAACCATGTCTTATAGCAATCAGTGAAATTATACCTTTGTGAGCAAAAGTGAAACACTTATCTTTTTCTCCCTACCTGATCCCTCCAGAATTTGGAAACTCTTTGTGAGTGAGTATGGTTATTTCGTGGCAATATAGTTATTTGCATAAGTTCAATAAGAATCTGTTCTCCTTATAACAGGACACATTTGTTATCTTACCAAAGCTTTGACTGGAATGTCATGTTTGACAGAAAGATAGAGACTCAGATATGACAATACTGCCTTTGAGGAATAAGGTTGACTTTCTGGAAATAAAGCCACTTGGAAATATGGGCCTGGTACCTTGCTTTACAGAGAGAGATTCCAGCAATCTTACCTGGTAAGTGAGGAAGCTTGCTTATCTGGCAGGTGCAATGAACCTCGAAATATTCTGGGGAATCTCAAGAAAGGAGAGAAGTCACCCAAATCTAAGGTATTGCAGGCAAGGCCTCATGGCACAAATCCTTGGCTTGACTTTTCTGGCCTCAAGAAGTCTTTAAAGTTCAATCTGAGATTCCTCATGAAAAATTCCAGCAAAGCAGATTTAAGAACCTATATGATCAATTGCTATTCTTGCTGCACTTATGTAAATAATTGGGCCAAGTTTCTTGAAACTAAACTTATTTTGGCAAACCAATTAGTCTTAACTTGACTATCTTTGGTAAAAATGAGGGTGATTTTAGAGAGAAGAATTGTTTCAGTGAAAAATTATAATACGCTTTTGTGGATATTAGATCCTAGTTCTGTTAATTGTCTTTGAGGCTTTTTCTACCTGTGAGTGAACTGCATCCTGAATTCTTCTACTGAAATATCTGGTTACAAACCTCCAAACTAATGTTTTCAATTTTTCCCTCATTTTCATTTGGAATCATTGAGAATTGATCATGCTCTTTTTCCTGAAACCTTGCAAACTGAAGCTGAACAACTTGATAGAAACTTAAGAGAGATTCCTATCTGTTGCTGTGTAAGCTGTAAGCCACTCAAAAAGATACCTGAATGCCCGATGACATCATCAGAGACCTTTCAAGCTGCAAAAAGATGCTTTGACTCTGACATCTAGAAGTCTTCTTGACTGCCTGCCCCCTGGACGCAGGAACTAATTTATAATTTGCTCCAACCATTAACCTTGTTACCTTCCAACATCACAAGGGAGAGAAGACCATGACTGCATTCTATTGTTTAATTTGGTTTACAAATGAGTCTTACTTAAGTGTAGGTGAGGATGTTACACTGTCTAGCCTCAAGAATGCCTGCTACTTTCTGTTAACTCTGCTAACCCAGTAAAAGATTTCCTTCTACAGGCTCAAGAAATTGCCACAGAACAAGAGAAACAGATGTGGCAGTCAAAAGGGGGAATTTTTGACACCCCCTCGCAGATGTGGTTCCGGGCCCAATAAGAAACCCACTCCATGGGTCACAAGGCCACTTTCCCTTCCTAAGGGACCCTTTGAGGTATGACAATTGGACTTCGTCCAAATGCCACCATCTCAAGGATAAACATATCTTGTAATGATCTGTATGTTCTCACATTGTTTTGAGGCCTTTCCTTGCAGAAGAGCAACAGCTTTAACAGTAGGTAAATTACTATTAGAATAATTCCTGTTTGAGGAATTCCTCGCGAGTTACACAGTGACTGGAGGAACTCAAATCTATTTGTAATGTTTGGCCAATATTGCAGCATTTCTACTGTGCTTACCATCCTCGATCCTCAGGACTGGTAAAACTACTGGCACAACTAAAACTTAATTGGCAAGCTTTCAGAAGCATTTACTCTCTCACGGCCAAAAGCTCTTATGCTAGTGCTCCTTAATCTTAGATCTGTACTTTTTGTAAACATCGGCTGTCTCCTTTTTAAATAATACAACAGCCTATGCAATTAAATGAAGAAATATATAAACCAGGTTTGCTTAAGGGATGTATTACATTGTTTTCATGGTCTTATTGTGGTGCTTAAAAGAAATGAAAGATTTGTAGCTGATTCTTTCACAGAGAAGTCCCAGAACTAAAGGATCATGGACTGTAACCTGAAGAATTTATTTATGGAAAGAGACATCAAATAAGACTCTTTGCAGCCCTGTTGAAAAGGACAATACCAGGAGGAGAAGAAGACGACATCTGTTGTAGACAGCTGTCCCAAGACTCCGGACCAGGCCTGTATTCCCAAGCTTATATCTCCTCATTTAAACCTTTTTTATGCTTAAACTGTATACCTATTTTATAATTGTTTGGAATGCTATCATACTTAAAGTGATTAATTTGGAATAGACTGGTCTTGAAGGCCAGGAATTTATCAAGTGACTCCTAATGGAACTCAATGGTTATGTGGAACAAATCTTTGGCCTTGGCAACTGCCTGGATGGCTAAAACACTTCACCCTGAGTTTCCTTTAAAAGCAGGGAAGGAGTCAGGCTGAGTTAAAACCTGTTGCCAATCTCCCTCTCTTTAAGGCCGGATGGGCTTGTTCAGTGCTCCACTGGTATGGCTATATTTGCTCCTTTGGAGCTAAAAGATGTCATTATTACATATGGAAGATCTGACTAAATTTACTCAAGAAGCCCTTAACGATAGTCAAGCAGGAATAGTCTCATTAAATACTGAAATGCCTTTAATGAGAAGGGCTGTCATTCAAAACAGAATGGCTTTAGATATTCTTACTGCATCCCAAGGTGGTACATAGACAATCATTCAGACTGAATGCTGTGCTTTTATACGTCATGAATCTTCCAATGTGTCATCTCTGAAGAAGCAAGTGGATGCCTTATGCGATCCGACACCCAGTCTTGAGTTGTTTGGTTAGCTTCCTTCCGGTATCAGTTCCCTTTTCCAATCCAGATTGGAATTCCTATTTCTACTACTTCTTGGAATTCTTGTACTAGTCATAATATTCAAACTAATTGTTGTTTTCTTTACTCAGTGTTGTAAGAGTAGCATACAAACTAGAGTAATGATTGCTCGACGGCTTGAGATGGTTGATCTGTCTTATGACCCCGGACAAATTTCCTTTTCTGCTAGAGACTATGACTAAGAATGCATTTCAGACTAATTCTTTCAAAAATGCTGTTATTATCGTTACTGTACTTGTTCTATAATCATATACAATGTAAATGCAAGGTGTCATAGAACAGCGCATATACAATGTTTGTGCAACAATCTAAATTAATTACATAACATATGAAATGCTTCTCTGTTAATAAATATACTTCCATGCTTGTCCACTATTTCCCCCCAACGTGGACGACTAGGCAAATAAATAAGATAAAAGCCTAGCACCGAGGGACATGATGGACCCAGGGCAGGCAGCAACCACCCTGGCACCGAGGGACAATATTTGATCATAAATGCTTTCTATCGAAAGATTAGAGATCAAAAGGGGAAAATGACAAATAAAAATGGCAAGCAATAGGATATATTGGAGTATATGAGGAAGCCATTTGGTATAAACCTAATTCGGCCTGACTTCTTTTTTTTTCCTCCAAAAGGGCCTGAATGGCTATTGAGCACGCATTGCATATCTGCTTAGACATTTCCTTTGGCCAGAACAAAGGCCCTTGAGATAAAGATGCAACTTCCCCCCGACATTAGCATTTTCTTTAGGCTAGGAACTGATTGCTGCACTCACCTCCCAGCTCACCTGTGACCACCCAGCTGGAGACAACAGACTGCCACCCTGCTGTGTTCACAGAGACAGAAGACCTACCTGCTATTTCCATCAATCGCTGTGCC